>NW_015648615.1:485006-486776 GCF_001515625.1 Sinocyclocheilus rhinocerous
GGAAAACATTTTTAAAATGCACATACTAGGAAGAAGAGCAATAAGATGGCATTATAAAATGAAAAAGTCTGCTTTTTTATTTTGAATGGCGAAGACGTGCTCACCCACAGACATTCACTGGTTCATTTTGAGGTATTAGCAAAACAACAAAGCTAATGCTTTTCACGGAACTTACGTAATTACCCATTATACATTGTGATATTGCCTAGTTCGTTGGTCCGTTAGATCGGATTGCTTTCTCACTACAACCGAACCGCTCCAGAGTTCGTTTTCAATCGAGCCGAGACCACCTCGTTCAGGCGATCTCGGACCGATTGTTTTGGCGCGGATCCGGGCACGATTGCTGTGTTCACATATGCCCAAATGAACCGAGCTAAGGGGGGAAACGGTCCAGGTTCCGAAACAACGGGCCAGGTGTGAAAGCACCCTAAATCTGCAATTCATCGACTGGCCGCTAGAGGCTGGCTCCAAAAGGGAGTCAGTCCCATAAACTCCCCATGTTAAAATGCCCAACTTTACAGCAGAAAAAAATGTGTTTACAGCCTGGTACAAAAAGTGGTTTTGGTCTATATAGCTAATTTTGCCCTTCATGACAACTGTGAGGGGGGTGAATTTTTTTTATAACTCATCCGCTTAAATTATATTAAGTCTTAAAGTTCTGCATAATTAAGGGCGTGGCTACTTGAGTGACAGGTGGATTGCAGCTGCTGTCACTGCTGTCGAGCTAGGTGGGCATGGTTTCAGCAACCAGCTCCCACCTCTTTGCCCATTTTCAATCATCCAGGAGTGACGTGCGGTGATGCGCTGCCAAGATGGCTGAGGCCCGCTCCGCCCACTTTGAACTTTAAAACTCTCTTCAGAAACCAACGGGTGACGTCACGGACACTACGTCCATGTTTTTATACAGTCTGTCTAAAACGTAAGTCTCTTAATTAACTTGTTTATTGAACTGTTGTAAATTTTTTTAAAAATCTACACATTTGTAATCATAGTACTTTTTGGAGAAAAAAAAAACTGCCCTCTTCGTGTGAAAGGAACTATATGAAGTGTTAGGCTATGAATATACATTTTCTGCCCCCATGTCTTGAATTTGTGATCATTATAAATTAGGCTTGCCGCGATTGACGGTGATACCGGTGTTAAGCCGCAACACCGGTTACGTCACTTGCCCACCGCGTCACCGACCCCCACCGTCGTTTAGATTTTTTTATAGTAATAAAAATCATTTAGTTCAGTAAAAGAACAGACACTACAATTTATTTGAATAGACTGAATCATGCAGTGAAAGAACACACTCTAAAGGCGCATGCACGTAATGTATGCGTGCACCCTGTAGGTGTGTTTTGAATCGTTTTTGCAGAATACATGATAATGTCAAACCGCACATCGTTAAAACAACAATTACTTTATTATCGCAGACGATATATATCGCACACCCTTAATTCAGATACTGTGTAAAACCGGAAAGCGCTCATACTTTCTCTAATTTTGTAGTCACGCAGGCTTGCCATTTGAATGCACCACTGGTTATTGCAGTGCAAAAGATCTGCAGGGTTGTCTTGCTTGTTGCAACGTGACCACCTGACTTCCTGACGGTTGTCATTCCACAACAAGCGAGTCGAAGTTGTCTGAACAGGAAGTTGCCCCTAAGAGAAAACAGACCTGTTGCAGGGTTGCAGTGTTATTTTACACTTTTTTTTTTGTTGTTTCCTTTTGAACTCCTTTGCCAAAACATTTAATTGGAAAAAGTAGATTTAAAAAAAAGAAAGC
>NW_015648616.1:0-522 GCF_001515625.1 Sinocyclocheilus rhinocerous
TCCCTTATAGAATTAACGACTTAAATTACAGTTAAGTCCCTACAGAAGGAAGGAATCAGGCTGAAGGAAATGTAAATTCAAAAATCTCAAACAAACCTTTCAGCTGTACTGCCACTCTGGATTGCATGACGAATAGAATGCAAGAGTATTTCAATACTTTCTAATCCATCAAAAAAAAAAAGGAAACACAAATGCTATGTTCATCTAAAGCAGTGGTTCTCAACCTTTTTTTCCACTGGGCCACACTATGGTCCAAGTGCAAGTCTCACGGGCCGCACGCATATCATTTACATATTATGTCACCAATACAAACCAACCAGATTTATAATAGCCTATTGTAGCCTAAATATTATGATATCTAATCGATTACATTAATTGAAATAAATAAATAAATAATTATACTCACCATTAATAAAACACCTGATGCTGTCGGGAACTGACCAATTTTGTGAAATTCGTATGTATAGGGACATTTAAAGGGGTCATATGATGCGATTTAAATTTTTCCTTTCTCTTTGGAGT
>NW_015648616.1:721-1056 GCF_001515625.1 Sinocyclocheilus rhinocerous
TGGAAAGCACTTTCGAATTTAATAATCTGAGGTTCTCTCCAGAGATGTTTTGCCATATTTCTGCAATTAAGGATGATTGCTGCATAGTATGGGTGTTTCCTTTTGCCTGAACTACAGCCCTGCATTTCAGCCCAGGCCCAACGGGCCCCGACTTTTTTACACCCCTAGGGCCGGGCTTCGGGGCAATTTTCATGTCATAGTTCAGACGCGGGCTGGGCATCGGGCTTGTTTTAGGCTTCTCCTTATTTTTATATTTTAGACATTCATCAATTAGTGATGAACATTTTTTTTTTTGCTCGCTGGTGGAAACAACACGAGACCGTGCTGCCGCGACT
>NW_015648616.1:1416-5612 GCF_001515625.1 Sinocyclocheilus rhinocerous
TCAAGTGAGTGGCGGGGCAAACCGAAAGTTGATGCCGAAGTCCAGCACTCTCTTACCTTCACTGCTGATGCTGCCACTATTCTTGTTTGTATGTGTTTCTTCGCTGGCATTTTCCACATTTTGTTTTTTCTCCCTTAAATAACAAATGTGTCCATTCTGATGCTCAATTTTACCGAACTAATGGCTGCTGATGACTATTTGAATTGAATTCTGCCAAAGTGCGCGTTTGTAAGGGTTAGTTAAATGTGTAACGTGAGTACAGGTCTGATCATGTCTGAAAATAATATATGAAAAACAAAATTATTTTACATAAAAACATTATAGCTTATATTTGTTTAGTACATTTTTTAATTAATGTAAAAACTAAAATGAATTGTAAAACTGAAAGTTATTTTTTAAATTGTGTTCAGCATGGTGGGCCGCATTTGAATTAGTGACGGGCCGCGGGTTGAGAACCACTGATCTAAAGTCATTTTTACTTATTAGTATGGTTAAAGTTTGAGTTATGTTCTGAGTTTTCATTTCACTGTTTTTATTCATTTTGAGGAATACTGAATCTGTTTTTGTGTAAGTGAGATGAGTAAATGCATGTTGACATTTAGTCTAGAACTACAGTAACATCATGTTCACACAGCGCACACAACGACTCTGCACTTACCCCTGATTTCTCTCAACAGGAGGACAGGAGAGCTGTCAGTCAATACATGGGGAAACAAAGTCACTGTTATTTATTTAAAAAAAGAAACTCCCATATTTCCTTGTAAATTAAAGTAATATGTTACTTTACTAGTTTCTTTAAAAAAGTAATCTGATTATGTAACTCACGCTACTTATAATGCATTACTCCCAACACTGAATGGTATGGAGGCAGCACTGGTGGAAGTGCTCAAGAAGTTGCAGGTGGTGACCATATACCCACAGGAGGGTGGTCAGTCTATGGATCTATACACGCAGACCTTTCCTTCTGGTGCTTCTTGCTCCAGACTCTGCACAGTCTACTGAATGTTTGTTATTATTTTGTTGTTATTTTCTACTTTTCACATTGCATTATTTAACATAATATTTATTTACAATAGATACAAGTTATTTTCTACATTTCACAAGTTTTCATTTCAAGCAATTGGTGCTTTTTGATTTGGGTTGTTCGAAATATAAAAAAATAGTTTGTTTCCTTCAACTATCTTAAAATCACAAATATAAGACATGCACTCTTTCATTAGAAAAAAACAACAACTGGTCAAAAGAACAACAACAACAAAAGATAATAATATTAATAATAAAGATTTAGATTTTAGGTCATATAATCCAGCCCTAGTATCGAATGCTTTGGTAAGGTCAAGGTACATGAAACTGCTTGATGAATAGAGCCGTTTTCCAGCTCAGATATATATCCAAGTCAACATATGTAAAGTGCTGCTTTGTTTACATTTCATATATCTGCATATATCTCATATATCCTTGTTTTGGTTTCTCCTGTTAAAAATGACAAATATAGACTATTGATACCTGCTGATATAGACATTTAATTCCTCTCATGCAGGCGCAGAACACGTGCTGGTTGTTCAAGTGCAGCTTTTCGGTCCAGGCGCAGCCGATGCGAGGCGAAAACGTGGTTGGCTTTTGTTGCCACTAGTTCTTGAAGTCGACTTTGTGTATCCTGGGCTTAACTTGTTCTTTTTTGAGAGTAATGTCAGACTTGAACGTTACTTCTGACAATGTGCTTGTACTCTCTTAACCCTTGTGTGACCTTTTGGACATATTTGTCCTTTTCAGTTTTGTTTTTTTGATCATTTTGCCTGTGTTATTGCCAACTGCATACATTTTGGCACAGGTGTGTATTTTTATTGGAATTTTACTATTTCACTTCCATTTCCTTTAATAAATCTGTTTTGCACTAGGTATAAAAAATTGTTCCTCTCAGGACCTTAAGGACAAAAATGTCCCCATTGAAACCCATTAAAACTGCTATTTTTAATCGCAGTGCCATTTAACTGTAAAATTATGCAATTTTTGTTGATAGGCTTTCATTATATTGGCAAGGCTTTAAAATTAAATTTTTTACTATTTTTTACCAGATGGTGCCATTTTTTCAGGTTTGACCTATAAAGAAAATACTCGCTTTATTTCTGTTTTCTGCTTCTGCATATTATAGAGCCAATTGGATAAATAATGCAGCTATAATTGTGTGGGTGTGTTGGTATGGATGTCAGAGTGTGGTTTGTATGTGTGTCATAAAAAAAAATTGTGTGTGTTCTTGTACTCATTTGGTACTGCGCCCAAACAAAACCTTACTGAAAGCTCATTTTTTGAGATATCAACCTCAAATTTGGAATACAACTTGTTTAGATTTATGGATTTGATTTTCTAGCAGGTATAGAGTTCAACATGTTTCATAAAATATATATTTTATATAAAACATCGTTCATAAATCATTTTCATAAACCTAAACATCTAGAACTTTTTTTTTGGTTTCACTTTTTAAACTTTTTTTACTTCAACAATAATCTGCCATGGGTCTTCTTTAAAATGAGACCAAACTTAACTCTGTGCTCCCAAGCTTCAAATTTTTATGACAGTTTTTTGACATGGACATTTTTGTCCACTATGGACCTATGTGTAACTTTTTTTAATTGACGCACAAGGGTTAAGAGAAACTCTTAGCGTCTAGTTCTCCTAAAGGTGCGTTTTTGAGTTTTTAAGTGGCCATTACAGATCTTCTTTTGAGTCCAGTTAACTGTGTTTTGACAGAACTTGCAGAACGTTTGCTGTCCTGAGTCATAGAAATCCTTGGGATGCTGTTCTGCTTTGAGTTCCCTATACCTTAGATGTTTCATATGTCCTCTTTGACAGGGTTGTTTCTTCTCTCAAATCCCAAGTATTGTAAAAAGTAGTCATGTAGCACCATGCTCCAGTCAAATACTGGGAGATGCTACTTACTTGCTCAGATGACATGTTGTTCAGATAAAGGCTTTGTAGGACTTTCTTCTTGCTGTCACTGGGTCTTGCTGTAGAATGATTCAAGGATTTGCTCTAAAATGTTCACAGGAAACCATGGACTTCCCTCAAACTCTGCAAGTAACTTGCAATTTTATGTTCCAACCAGATATGCCGATAGAGAGGACAAAGTTCCATAGTACAGCCCTAAGGTGAAAGTGTTTTTTCGCTTTTACCAAGAAACATTTTCTAGAAAGGCAATACGATGAGAGTTGTTATAGTTACACAAACAATATTCATTCTAATTAATTTAGTTTTAGTTAGATTGCAGCCTAAATTGATATTAAATTGGTGTCTCAGAGGTCAACGTCTGATTATTTTGAAGATGTTTCCAACCCAACCACATGAAGTGGTTCTGTTTGTAAGTACTGTTTGAGCATGCAGTTTCAATTATTTTGTTTGATCTCACTTGTATGGAAATAATTGTAGGTAAAACATCCATGAGCAGATTGTACAAAAACATGCATGACATTCATATGAATTTGCAAACAATAGACCTTTTTCACAGTCCGTGTGTCGTCACATCCCGATTCAATTGGTAGCATAAAACATTTCCACCTGCATTATTGTCAATGGGCATATTAAACTAATTTTGTTGAACTTGGCAATAAACATTAGTATTTCGAACAGTCTGTTTAGCCTTACATGATACCTTAGCATTTGTGTAATCTTCCATTTTAACGTGAAACATTATGTAAGCGAGGTGATTGTTAGCATTGGACAGTCATGAGATAAATGCGGCCGCTCGCATAACTGCAGGAGGAATACTTGGAGTTAGGCATGCACCGATGTATCGCCCGCCGATATTTATCGGCCGATTTTTGATTATTTTAAAGCCATTGGCATATCTGAAATAGCATGAAAAAGGATGGTTTATTAATTAACTGCACGGCGACAACGAGTTGCATGTCTGTTGCATAATCCAACGTTTTTCTCTGGGCAAAATAATTAAATACTTGCCAAAACAAAATAAAATCTGTACAAAATATAGTTTGTCAGACGGCATAGTACGGCCATATACAAACGTGACGCTGACCCATCCAAGTGAAATGCCCTCTCTCAGCTGTAAAGTCATGATTTGCATAACGCCGCCCAAATGTTCACGCAAGGAAAAAAGGCGTAACTTTGATTCTCACTGTAGTATTGTTGCCGCCGCTGCCATGTCGTGGAGACGCTGTGTGTTTCGTTGTGAAAGCGAAACT
>NW_015648616.1:5990-31735 GCF_001515625.1 Sinocyclocheilus rhinocerous
GAAACCATAGACTGTATGATGGAAACACAGTATGGTAAGGGGCGTAACATTTCCGTCACACGCTTGAGGTATTTGGCCAATCACAACGCATTGGATAGCTGGCCAATCAGAGCACACCTCGCTTTTCAGACCTATGAGCTTTGTAAAAATCTACGCGTTTCAGAAAGGCGGGGCATAGAGGAGAAACAATAATGTACATTATGTGGAAAATAATGTGTTTATTTACAGTTTATTTACAGACGGAGGCTAGCGACACGATGAGAGGTTTGAAGGTTTTGAAACCTCCAGTGGTGGAGGTTTGAATGCAACGCTGTCAGATTATGCATTATGAATGCGCTGATGACGTATCATGTCTGTGCGAACAGGGTGCATGGAGGTATACAAATACATATGTTGACAGGCAGATAAGACAGCCTATCGTAATGTTCGGACCGAATAATCTGATTGGTCAAACATTTTATGGTCCTATGCCTTCCACTGATTATATAAATACATATAAAAACATTTAGACCACATAACTTAGTGATTGTTATCGGGATGTGAAGAGACATTCAACCTGCATAACAAAAAATGTTTTTGAACCAAATCATCTACGCTGGCTTTAAATCATGACATATGCGTTGTAATAACATGACAATATTTTTCTTTTGTTTCATCATATCCGATTAATGATTGTAAACTGTGGTGTAAATCTGTGATGAATTGTATATCAGTATAGTGGACGTTATTTTACGCTACTATTCGAAGCTGCCACTTTCCAAATGTGGAAGTGTGAAAAATGTCTTGTCCAATTTGTAAAATACATATTAATTGTCTTTATTCTGTGTTAGAGTTTCCCATCATAGTAATGTCCTTTTTTGTCACATTCGTAACAGAAGCTTCTAAAATAATAATAATAATAATAATAATAAAAGAAATGTCTCTAATGTTGTGTACTGACTCTTCCTGCAAGGTTCATTATACTGGTAATTACTATTGTTCTTGTAACACTATCACTGTGAGTGTCACAACTGTAACACTGGACTTGGTCAAAACTCAAAACAAATAAAAACTGTTATTTCGTCACGGAAAAAGCAAACTGGAGAAAATGATTCATTTAAAAGTTCAATTGAATGTGTAACTAACAAAAGATTGTATTTCCCACATAGTAGATGAGCTTTTTTGTTACATCAAAGTTTAGGATGTTGATGTAGATGTAAATTCACGCCGTGTGGGATATGTGGTTTTTTTCAGAAGCGGCTGTTTGTATTACCAAAATTCATAATTTTTTTTCACTCCTGTTCTCAGTTTAGCATCTTCAGGAAAGAGTTCTCAGGTGCTCTGAAAGCTTTTAACAATGTGCGTCAAGGGACACACTGTGAATAAGCGATGCCAGCAGGAAGGAAGGGATATAAACTACTGTGTATCAGCATACCTGAACGTTATAGACCTGCTAAGATGTAAACCAATGACCAAGTGTTGGACCTACAGCAGCGTCAGTTTTGCTTGAGGTAATAGTGTCATGAATCATTGTCTAGGCTGACGGGGCCCAAATGAAAAGATGTTTAGTAATGCATAGATGCAGCTCTTCTGCACCAGCTAAAGGAGTGATGAGTGATGAGAACAGCAGATGGAGGAAGACGGTACTGCTACATGACGAGGGCTAGGCGTGGGTGATATACTAGTAGACATGATTAACTGGTAGAAATTTGTCAACCGGTAGAGATTTTGGACTATGGTCTCTATTGCGGTTACACACTCGTGTGACATTGCTGTGCTACATTGTCATGAAAACATAATTTGCATGCATTTTTAAACAAGTTATTTTATGCCATTGAAATGCAATCAGCAGTGAAAGAGAAATCATTTCGCTATATTTGTTATTTTTGCCATTTTATATGCCTCGAATGGTTAAATACTCACTTATATGTGTCAAAATGCCTGTCTTTGTAAATATCCTTGTAAACAGTAATTTAGGTCTTAAGTGAAAGAAAACAGCTGAGAAAGAAAATGTGTAGCAGTATATTAGATCTGGGCAGCTCTTAAAGTGACAGCAGTCTAACATTCCTGCTGTCTGTCATTCATGTTAATCACTCAACAAAAGAGATACAATCTCGCACTGCTCTTGCCTAAATCACTTTTGTAACTTTAATAAGAATAAATATATATTTCATTTCCACAGTGAAGAATATGCAGTGTTTTTATACATTTGATTACTTCATACAATGTATGTAGCATTTGTTCTAATGTAGTTTTTTTTGTCCTATTGCTTGTAATTAGTTTCTTATTCTTATTTAATTGCTGACTTTTTAATTGTCTTCAGTGGGCTTGTATTAGTACTAGTATTTTATTTTTTTTGTGATATTGACACTTCTATTGCATCAAAACTTTTGATGATATAAAGTCCTTATTTAAAGCAAAAATAACTGTATTGGGATATACAGTGGGTACGGAAAGTATTCATTTTGGTAATATCGCCCACCCCTAATGAGGGAATATTTATTTCCAGCAATATTGGTTAGATGTTTGTATTTCTAATCCCTTCATGTGGAGAGATGTGGACAGATGGATAGATGGATAGATTTTTAAAAGTTGTAAATAAAACAAAAATTATTGGAGTATGTATTACAAGACAATACTATTTCAGTCTGCCTACTTAAAGATTACACCTTTAATTCAGTGTGTTGCTTGTTTTTTTGCATGCATTTGTGAATTTTCTTGCAATTCCTGAGTGAAAATTGTTTCATTGTAAACCATACACCATTTTTGTCAGTGTACCTTTTAGAATTGCAATGAAAACCAAACTAGTCCAGATCCCAAACTGTACTAATATATACTTACTAAGACGCATATCAAAACAGAAGTCTCATCAGGTGCCACTTCTTGGTGTTTTCACTGATATTTTGATATATTCATTCATTTTTTAATGTGGCTTAGCTGTCCAAATACTTTTTGGGCCATTATTTATGCTGCATGAATAGACTTAAAACTGCTCTTTTGTCGAGGCAGACTGAACAGCTGCCTCTAACTTTTTTTTCCCCCTAGTCTCATGTAGCTCACAAAAATGAGTACAGGAGCAGCACAAACTTTTGCAATACACTGAATTATGATGCAATTCATGGCATAAATCCACTCTCTGAATGTGTGTGATGTGTATTTGCTTTAGAAAGCATAGATAGATAGATGCTCAAATACACAGTCATCATGGAAAACAAATGCCGGTTCCAGTACATTCGCTGAAGAAAAAGTTTGGATCAATTGTGAGCAGTTCTTCCAAATCATAGCCACAATAGCTTGCCCCACCAACTAGCTCCTTTAATTTCAAATGAGAGGGAAGTTTACTTCAGGTTGGAGAGGACTGTTAATTTCTGTGCCACGAGTGTCACCAAATGGAATTGCCAAAATAAAAATAAAAAAAGATTTCAAACAAGTTTCCATAAACAATTCCCTAGTGGTAAGTCAAAAAATAATTCCGCCCCAAAGCTACACCATGTATTGTGGCATCAGGCTGGTTCTGATTGTGCCACAAAGCCACAGTGTTTACACTTTTCTGAGGAATCAACCCAATATGTCTTACTGAGTTGTTTCTGCTTCTAAAGCTGGGGTAGGTTTAAATATTTTAACATCAAAAAAATTACACACGTCTGCCTAATTGCCGCCCTAGGAGACAGCAAATTTACATAATGAATCTCATGTGTAAAAATGTTGCTATTTTTTTCTGTGTGTACATTTTGTGTAAATGTATGGATGATAAAGGAAAAAGAGAAAAGCAGAAAAAGTGTTTGTGTTTGACCTTGTGTTGCTCTTCTGAGAATGCTGCACAGTTAAAGTCTTTTCTCTGTCGTTCTGTCTTTGTTCTGTTTTCTTTCCTCTGTTTCCTTCTGACAAAATTCCCTTCAAGGACCAGAAGTCCTCAGACTCTTTCTGGCTGCTCTTTTCAGATCCTCTGGGGAATTTGTTGTGAGCTCCTATTTGTTGTGGAAAGATAAACATGTATAGTGATGAAAGCCCAAATGTTAAATGTCATGGATGAATATTTACTGAGTAATCCACTATTTTGTAGAGGGGGGTCAAAATATCTCTAAAACTGATTCAAATATAGAATCTTATGAATAGACTTCAGAGAGCAAGGTAATGTGGCTCAACCTGACCATTTCAGTGCATTTTTAGCACTCAGACATGTTTTCCATGCGTATTGTTTTTATAGAGGGAAATAGAATACAATTTTAATTTCAACATTATTTATTCTTCAGACATTGTTCTTTAAATAAAATGATTTTTGGCTGTATACAACATGACCAACATTTGGTTTTTGTCCACTGAAAATGGGTAATATTCAACAATCTGAATATGGAGCCTAAATGAGACCCCCCATATCTCAGGGACTGAACGATGTAGGGCCTTGAAAATGAAGATTCCAAAAGAAAAGTTTATTAAGAACTAGAATCTAAAATCATATTGTGATATCTTTAATACTTCTTGTGTTATAGGCACACAAACTTTGGAAAAATAATATTTATGGCACTCAGACAGGTACATTCAATGCAGTTGTTTTGACTTAAGGAAACAAGATACATTTCTAGTTTTAATATTATTTGTTACTTTAAAAGTAAATAATAATCATATTTTTTTTAAAGTGACCCACATTTGGCTTTTGACAACTGAAAATGTGTACAATTTACCAATTTACTCCTGGAGCCATATTGCAATTCCAATATCTCTGGAACTGAACCATATATGGCCTTAAACATGAATATGCCTAAAGGAAAGTCTGTTAAGACCCAATATCTAAAAGGACATTAAGATATCTTTAATGCTTCTTGAGATTACAGGCCTGCAAACTTTGGAGAAAACTTGAAAAGTGCTCTTTCCCCATTTTTGAATGGTCACCATTGGAACATAAAGCAACAAAGATTGCTAAAGTGAACAGATTTTACTAATAGACCTACCAATCTCTGTGTAAAATTAACATCATGATGCTGCCATCTTTCTGAAGTCATTTTTACCCCCTTGTAATTTGGCTCTGAATCTCAGGTGAAAATGGCCATTTTGACCCCCAACATAAAGGACACACCTTCTGTACATGGTGCCATTCAAGTTGGAAGATTTATTTATTTATTTAGTCTCTTATTCTCATTACAGCTGCATTTATTTGAAATATTATTAAAATTTAAAATAAGTGTTGTCTATGTGAATATATTGTAAAATGTAATTTATTCCTGTGATCAAAGCTGTATTTTCAGCATCATTACTCCAGTCTTCAGTGTCACATGATCCTTCAGAAATCATTCTAATATGCTGATTTGTTGCTCAAGAAACATTTCAGGTTATTATCAATGCTGAAAACAATTTGATGAATATATAGTCCAAAAGAACAGAATTTATTTGAAAAATCTTTTGTAACATTATAAATATCTTTACCGTTACTTTCAAACAATTCAATGTGTCCTTGCTTGTTTTTCCACATTCTGTTTTTCCTGTCTCTACATTTTATAGAATTGTAGTAAATTTGTAATTGTTGTTAAATGCACTATTAATTTGACCTACTTCTACTTTCTCTCTTAGATTGCCAACTGTGGAACTTCTACTGAATCGATGCAAAATGGCTTCAGATAATACACACCGTAGTTACTCCATCATACCATGCTTCATATTTGTGGAGGTAAGTTTATTTTTCAACCAAAACACGATTACCTAGCTGCATTTATTTCACTTCCGTTCACCAGTTATCATGCTGTCCCTTACTCTCTGATACGGCTTTAAGACGTCCTTTCTTTCTGAAACTGGCCGGGTATTTAATTAAAATTTCTGTCAAATCCTGTTTAATCACTGGGAACTGTATGTAGGCACTTCAAGTTGTGCATATCTCTCAGACAGGACTGTTGGGTTTGTGAGATGAACCGCTGTGCAATTTGCCTCAACCCGAGAACATTGAATGCCAGATATCCAGGGCTGTGAGCTGCTGATACTGCAGAGGAGTATTCAGGACATCCAGCTTTCTACTTCAGCAGAAATATGTGCTAGCATGGGATCATAAACCATGTGGTGGAGTTGTAGCTTAGTGGCCAAAGATCTAGTTTCTAGCCCTGCAAGTGTTGTGTAATGAACTATCACCACTGGATCTTTGATTGTGATGCTTGACCCTCAGGTTACTTTTGGAGTTCTGAGCAATTAGCTCTGTAATGCCTGGAGAGCGATATCTGCCGGTTTCTCATCTGGCTCAGGAAATACTGAATGCTTGTCAGAAAGATGCCTCTT
The DNA here is from genome assembly GCF_001515625.1 of Sinocyclocheilus rhinocerous. Classification (NCBI taxonomy): domain Eukaryota; kingdom Metazoa; phylum Chordata; class Actinopteri; order Cypriniformes; family Cyprinidae; genus Sinocyclocheilus; species Sinocyclocheilus rhinocerous. The sequence goes on from NW_015648616.1 coordinate 12,228, forward strand.
TCTCCATTGAGAGTGAACGTCAACAGTGCAATTTAGGATGTAACGGTACATGTATTCGGACCAAAAATCTTTGGTACGGGTATTTCGGTTCGGTGCGCATGTGAAACTTCCAGTTCAATATATCGTTACTTTTGGTAGGAATCAAAGTCTTATCTTTCAAATTATGTCAATTTTTTCAGGAAATTCAGACAATAAATGCCGTTTTGGCGCTCTTTGATGTGGCGAGACAGATCGCTGTGTAAACGCCTCAGTTCAAACAGCAGCGTGGAGCGCGATCATCCCTTCCTATTTACTACTAGTTTTAACACAAAATAAACATAAATGCCTCATGTAATCACTCAATTAGTGTTTCACTCGCGGAAAGACGTCAATAAAACAGCGTGGAAATAAAATGCCAGGTAGCATTTCATTTACCTCAGGCAAGTCATCGGTGTCCACAGCTCGTTATTCACTAGACAATTGAAGTCTAGAGAAGAGCATTTCGTGAAATATTAGACTATTTACTCATTATATTTTACTTTACCTGTTACTGATGTCTTAATTATTTAATGTATGTTTAAATAAATATGTTATGAAAAAGTTTATGACAGCCACTGTGTGAAAGAATATATTTCAACAGCAAATATAAATGTTATAATTTAGAAGTTAATTTAAAAACATTGTGCAATTTACATGTTTGCATACATTTTTTTTAAGCTGAGTGTTGATTATTATATTTAAAAAATAAATATTAATTACATTTAAGTTTGGGATCTGTTGTTTATTGTAACCTCCCTATAGTTTAGAGCATAATCTTAGGTAGATTTGTATCCCTAAGAAAATTTTAGTTCTGTCATGACAACTCTCGGAGGGATTGGCATGGTAATGTACAATGACAATGTTAATGTATTTGGTCTTGGCGGAATAGATCTGCTACGCTGCAGTACCGAGCAAGTACCGATACTTGCTACTGCCAATACATCCACAACATGCTGCTGTGAGCATGTAAGAAATATTACTGCTGCAGATATAACATACATGAAATAACCCCCATATAGCTGAATTTATTTAAAGACTCATTTTGTTCAGTAAACCACTGTTTAATCAAAAAATCAAAAAAGCAAGCAATTTTATGTTTAGTTTTTTCCCCTCTTCTGTACATAAACCATACCGAACCGTGATTTCAAAACTGAGATACGTAGCGGACCATCATGTTTGTGTACCAATACACCCCTAGTGCCATTAAGGTACCTCTTAAAGCAGGGGTGCCCAACCCTGTTCCTGGAGATCTACCTTCCTGCAGAGTTCAGCTCCAACCCTGATCAAACACAACTGAACCAACTAATTAGGATCTGAAGGAGCACTTGACAATTACAGACAGGTGTGTTTGATCAGGGTTGGAACTGAACTCTGCAGGATGGTAGATCTCCAGGAACAGGGTTGGGCACCCCTGTCTTAAAGTGCCCCTATTATGGATTTTTTTTTAAATTATCTTTCTTGCAGTGTGAACTGTAGCGGTGTGTGAATGTAAACAGTCTGCAAAGTTGTAAAGCTGAAAGCGCATCATAACTAAAGTTACTGTCTCTCAAAAGAAAGAGTCGACTCTGAACCGCTTAAATGAGTCTTTTCAAATTTGAATCCCATTTTCGTGAAGTTCACATAGTAGTTTTTTTTTTTTGATTTTGGTGACATCCCCTACTGTTGCAAAACTTTGCTTTAGGTCTTTATTCATGTCAGTTAGAACCTGTTCTTCATGTGTATAACACAAACATGTCTGATGCTGGCCTTAAACACAAATAATTAGTAAGTTAAACTTGGGAAAGTGGCCAGGCATAGATATCGCTATTGTTTTCTTTATGTATGCATACTTGTACCTAGGGCTGGGCGATAAACTGCATCATATCGAGATTGAGATTAAATTTTATGTTAATAATGATTATGTTTTTTCTCGATATGGATCTAACAGTCTGTCACACAGCAGAAATGGGTGACAACAGCCAGTCATTGCATGTGGCTAATAACACCGTGTTCAAACTACACGCGACAAGATTCCAGCGACAAACAATTTGGCTCTCCACACCAGCCGCGACATGACTATGCAACACGACAGAATCTTACGTTTATAATCTAATTCATAAATGTTAAACCTTTCTACCATTATTAAATGTACATACTGAGTGACTGATACTATCTTTTTCATGGAATACGCTTGTTGGTTTGCATTGAGTTCACAGTTTTAACGTACATCTTGGCTTCTCAAGATCTGAGGTAAACTATCTATTGTTGCTTTCAGTATGGCTATAAAGGTCATGCAAAATGATATTCAAACTCACATTAGACACTTTTAACATTGAATAAAGCACATAATCAGTACCTGAGATTATCACCGTCATAGTTTGCATGTTGTTGCGACGTTGCAGAAATAGAAACCGTTTCTAAAATAGAAATGTACTTTCTACAGCCTTACTTGTGCCTGTTTTTGATTTTTAGTTGCCTACTGAGTGTGCACTTGAATGACATTTAACTTCCTCCTTTAGTGCCGGTGCTTCTTTCCTTTTGTGACTGCGTACAATAGAGGGATTAAACGTTGGCAGCAAAGTGCCAGACCACTTGCCAAATGGTGTAAGAGAGAAATAAAATGTGTATCTATGCTAGTAGCTTCTCAGTCCGACTTCAGTTGGGACTTTTCATGCAAACAGAGATAAAACACACTTAAAAACATGCTTGTCACAGAGGTTCCCTTTACAGGGCGAATCCTCTATTCCTCAGTGCTTTCCTCTAAATGGATGTGTGTGAGTGTGTGTGTTTCTTTTGCTTTGCCTGTGGATCTGCTTGGAGCTTTCAAGACACATCAGAGACGGAAACTAGGCCACACAGAAACGATCATGCAGCCTAATGCTCGCTTAGTGAAGACGATGAGAAATACAGTGCGCGGTTTCTTTAGAGAGATTATTCCTGTGAAAAGGCACCCGATCTGAGAAGCGTGTCCAATATGGTGACATATGCCAGCTACCTTTCTCTCCCAGCTCCTGACTGTGCAGGAACTGGATGCTCTCCATCTTCTGATCATGTTGTTCCTGTTTATGTGGTCAGTCATTGGGCCTGTTTTTCACTGATCGACAAACAACAAGGCAAAAAAGCGATGAGTAATTGCCTTCTGCTATAAGATCTTGTGCCTAGTTTTAAAGTACAAATATTTTGGTATTGTATTTTTGGTTTTAAATTCCTATTAGTGAATTGGTGGCCATATACACCCTAGTCTCCCTTCACCAGTAATGACAGCCGTATACCTGGAATACACCACAACCATCTGTTGACCTATTTTCACTGTTAGCTCTGATGAAAGTAATATTCACGCATTGCAGACTATAATTATACCATATGCATGATTAGATCAGAGGCAATTTTCTGAATTTATCAAAAAAATGGTGATTACCCATGATGCATTACAACCGTTTGAGGTGAATACTATGTTTAAGCAGTGTTTGTTGAAACTAAATACATAAGGTATGAAGGTGATGAGTCTTATTTAAACAGTCTTGAAGCATGGTGAAGATAAACGGCTAAATGTACACAAAAAGTTTGTAAGTTCAGTTAAATTCCATGAACCAGTTCAAACTGTTTCAGTGAATTGATTTGAAACTCATTCGTTCATTGGTCAAATATTGTTCATAGTGGCCATGGGGTGTTCTTCATATATTAAAATGTTTTGATAAAATGTGTAGGCAAATGTTGCTGATTATTACTATGCCTTGTTGTAGTACCTATAAATTAAAATAATAATCTTTCTTATAGTATAATAAAAAAAAAATATATAGTAAAATTAATAAACATTAGCAAATTAGATTTAAACATTATTATCTATATTGCAGTTAATTAACGAATACATTTTTTGGCCAGTGCTTTTTTGTACTCGATAATTAACTTGGCATTTTTAGAAACTGTGAAAAAGTAAATAATAGGGGTGTAACAATACACTTCGATCTCATGATACGATACTCTTATGATACTTTAAACAAAACAAAAATAAAAATAGAGTTAAAACAGGAAACTTGTGTAGAATAATAATTTAGAATCCATTTTAATTTGCGGGTAGACATTTGGTATTATTGGGACCAACAAATTGTAATTCCACATTGCATTATCATACATTATATTCAGCATTATATATAGTAGTTTAAATAGTTTACAACATGGGAATAGTTATTAACATGCAATGTTGTGATCTTACCACAAGTAGAAATACAGGTGTAAATGGGCTCCAAAACATCTTGTCATTGGATCGCATCACTGAAACCACATGGAGTTAGCCAGAAACACGGGACCCCATCGTGTAAACGTTTATCCGCCCTGATGCGTCCCTGATACTCAACTAACAAGTGATCAGTCTGGGATGTGTAATGGGAAAGTTCACCAGGAGAAAACAATATCAGAGAAATTGACCTTTAACAAGGCAAAATGCAGTTTCATTGTCAAAAATATTTTTGGCTTGCAAATGTTCTCACCTCACCCACCATTGGCTAGTGTGGGAAAAAGTTAATTTTGGACCCTGCCTTAGAGACAGAGCACATTGAACCTGCTTCTTGAGATCTGCTCCCGGCAAGCCACCTATTCCCCAATAACATCAGACACAATTAATTATTCATCCTAAAAGTCCAGCCACAAAGTGCTGTGCTCTTGCTCTTCAGCCATCCATTGGGACTTTGAGCTGTGCTTTTGTGTCTCTCTGTCTATAACAGTAGAGATCTAGTTCTTTGACACTTGTAAGGCTGATGTGTGCTATTTTGTTATATTTAGGACACGTTTTCATTAATATTTTATTGAAAGCTGTTTCATCAAGCGACATCCTTCTTCTGACATGTATTAGTTGTAATCTAGGACTGCTGTTGCATGTACAAACTGACTTTCAGATCAAGTGTTCACTTTTGAATGCAAGAAACTAAACATTGTTTGAAAGGCTAACATTGTAGGCCTCAAGGTAGAAAATACACTACAACATTTAAACCACTGACAAGTGAAGTGCATGAATAACATTGATTCAAGAATGGCAGTTCTTGCATTTCATGTGTTGGAATAAGGAAAAATGGGCAAGTGAAAAGATCTTGGGCCCTGTTTATTCCTGGTATTAAAGATGCATTTTTTGGTGATCCAATCACAAATGGGCAATGCTAAATACAGGTGTCTGAAAAGTTTGTCCACTTTCGACTGCTTCCAGAAGTAGTTGAAAAAGCATTCAACTGGATTGCTTTCATAGTGTAGATGCTCATGTGGTCAAATGTGTTCGAACAGCCTCCTCTCTGCTTACTGGCTTAATTCTTAAACATTATGGGACGTGTTGTTGAAGCGCGCTAGCCAGACGGGATTTAAAGTTTGCAGGCTGAAACAGTATGTTTTTCGTTTGAAGGCGAAAAAATTGAAAATCACAGTGTTTTCTTACCAGTCCTGATTCTAACACAAATCCATGGCCTTCGGCATAGTTTTGTAGGTATCAGAGCACATACAAAAGCAGGATAATGCACCTGCCACACTGCCAAAAAAAAATTTTCAGGAATGGTTTGAGGAACATTACAAAGAGTTCAATATGTTGCCTTGGCCTACAAAGTGCCCAGATCTCAGTTCGATTGAGCGTCTATGGGTTTTGCTGGACCAACAGATCCAATCCATGGAGGCCCACCTCACATCTTGCAGGACTTCAAGGATCTGATGCTAATGTCTTGGTGCCAGAGACCACAGGACACATTCAGAGGTCTTGTGGAGTCCAGGGCAGGTGGTTTTAATGTTGTGGCTGATCAGTGAAGACTACCCAGGAAACTTTGGAAGTCAGTAGAAATCTGCAGTCTAGCTTAAATGTTTTCTCCCAGTGAACACACTTGTACCTGCCAACACCAACAAGCAAGCCAACCTCAGCCAGAGACAGATTTAGTCCTTGGATGGCTCACCTGAAGACATTTAGTCTACTTTACCCGCACTGTTGTAAACCTGTTTCAACATGAACCGAATGTATTGTGCTGTCAGTTGATACTCGATTGCGTATAAGATTTCAAATGCATTGCATCATAACCAGTCAGAAGATGCAAGAATGATAACAGAGTTTCTTTTCTTTAAACCTTGCAAAAAAAATCGGTGAAGTGCAGATCACAGATGCTCCACAAGACAGTTTGACAGTATGTTCATGGAAGAACGTAGTGAAACCTGCTCAAATCCAGGCGTACAAACATGATTGACACATGAACTAGAAACTCTTGGCAGGACTGAGAGCCAGCAAATCTGAATACTGAACACAGCAAATGCTTTAAGTGATGTCTGTCTAATTATTTGTATGAGAGTTTAGGATAGGCCCACTGGTGAATACTTTCGAGAAGATCTAATTAACCTATTGAAATAAATGAGCTGAATCAAATATGACTGAGTAAACAGTTCTCTCTTTTCACAAGCTCACATTAAGCCCAGAAACATTCGCTTAAAAATTAAAATAGGTTTTGGGGGTAATGCATTACGTAACTTGAGTTACTTTTTCAAATAAGCAACGCCTGTTACTTTGTTTTCCCTTGTATTGACAGCTCTCCTGTTCTCATGTTGAGAGAAAACGGGAGGAAGTGCAGAGGAGTTGTGTGCGCTGTGTGAACATGATGTTACTGTAGATCTAGACTAAGGCTACGTCCACACGAAGCCAGAGCTTTCCCTATCCGATCTTTTTTTTCCCCTCGTCTCAAGAAATATCTGCGTCCACGCGAAACCACGAAACCGTCACAAAACGATGTAGTATACATGCCAGACCAGTATGTGGAGCTGTAATTCTGCCATAGAGATACACTAAAAACGGAGAAGAAGACTTGGACTATGTGCATAAACCTTGCGCGCGGTATACAAACGAACATGGAACAATACATTTATTAATCTGTGTTAATGTTAGTTATTAAAAAGACAATCGTTCAGTGTTTGTTCGTGTTTTTGTTGCTGTTACGTGACGTAGCACGTAGCACGTCTCCGTGTGGATGGGGCCTAAATGTCAACATGCATTTACTCATCTCAATCGTCAAAAAACAAACCTAGTTTTCCTCAAAATAATAAAAACAGTGAAATGAAAACTCGACACAGACCTGCAATAATTAAAGAATCAGTTCACCCAAAAGCGAAAATTCTGTCATTAATTACTCCAAAAGTGTATGCTGTTATTTTTGTGGAACACAAAGGGAGAGTTTTGGAAGAATCTTCACATTTCATTTCTATACAATAACAGTTTATTGCGCAAAATGTTATGCTCTAAGTCAATAAGTCAGTGGGTTGAACCTTTGCTGAACCTCTGAAATCTTATTCACATTTACATCCAAACATGATTTAGAAATATTTAGTAACTAAATGACTTTACATGTGCAGTAACTGATCACAAAGTGCTAATATGCGTAATCCACATAAATGCTGCTGCAGCTGGGAGTATTTTCAGGTAATAACAGCCTGAATTTTCTACTTTTTCTCACTCAAAACCATTGTATGTCTTCAGAATTCTTGAAATCTAGCTTCAGTGGTGTTTTGATGGTCATTTTTGGAGCTTTACCTTTCAAAGCGCTTGGCGTCTATATGATTTATTAGAAGTTTTTAAAAGAAGTGCTCACTGAGGCTGCAATTATTTGATTAAAAATACAGTAAAAACAGTAATATTGTGAAATATTATTGCAATTTAAAACAATTATTTTCTGTTTTAATATATTATTTTATATATATTTTTTAAATTACATGTAATTTATTCCTGTATCATTCTAACATGCTGATTTAATGCTATAAAAATCATAGTATTATCAACATTAAAAACAGTTGTTCTTAATATTTTTGTGCAGACTCTGACACATTTTTAAAGAGATTTTTGATGAATAGAACGTTCAAAAGAACTATATATCCCATAACTTCTAAATATAAGTCTGTTGCAACATTATTAATAAATAAACAATGATGATCATTTACAATGATGTGTGAATTATTCCTCTAAGCATGTGAACCTTTTCATCTTTTTCATATCTGAAGTCTGGTCACATTAGTTAGTCAGTAGGCCATGTCTGTTTGAATACCAAATTGTTTGCGAGCTCCTTTTGATGTTTATTTTATCAGAACGAATCATTATGCAAATGTTTTTTCTTTTTCTTTTCTTTTCTTTTCTTTTCATTTGCTTAAATTTGCAATCAGCTTGAGCTATTTCAATCAACTACACAATTAACCCAAATATAATTTTAATACGTTGATATAAAAATTGAACACAGCTTCTGCTTCCATTGCAGTAAGACAACCATGTTCAGAAAGCATGTGTTGATGAGTTCTTTAAATTCAGAAGTAGAAGATGATCAATTATTATGATATCTGCATAAACTCCGAATGCGCCTCATTTCATCATGCGGTGTCAGAGCGCACTGTAAACTATTTTTACAGCATGCTTTCCGAAAATAGAGTGAACCATCTACTGGTGTAATGCGTTTGATTCAGCAGCGAACAGAATGATGAATCATGGTTGTATGAAGTCGTTCATCATGTGCGTTTTAGGGCCGTGTCCCAGTGAACCGCTGGGGTTGTAAGTTGGCCGAGCTCTCGTGTTTATGATGCATACGGCCCGCTATGATTGATTCTGCTTGTCTGGAACAGCTGTAGCATTGCCCTTCCGTTTAGTTTTAGATCTGATCTGCTCTGGCTGGACGTGAGGCTGATGGGATGTGCTTGCTTATCTATGAGGGATTATGGGGAAACTGGATTTTATTTTAATGTGAGGTGGTTGCTTGGGAGTCTGGGTGGTTTTTTGCTGGTCCAATCAAAAGCCAAACCAATCCAGTGATATTCTGGTCTATTAAAGAAATAGTTCACCCCAAAATTTAAATTCTATCTTCATTTACTCGCCCTTATGTCATACCAAACCTGTATTTCCAGGGCTCGCAAAATCGCTAGCCCGACGTCCCGGGGCTATTGTGTTTTCCAGTCGGGCTACCAAAATGTTTCACTGCCCTGCCCGACGGGCTATCTTGAACAGTGATATCAAATTCCTTCCTTGATTTGCGTTGTTCACTAGCTTGTAGGGGTAAAACGGATCGTAGTTGATCGTTTGCATGTGTTTCTACGTCTTGCCGATTTAAACATTCAAGTGTTTTAAACATGGGTCGCGGAAGGGCGCCCGGGCCCGGGTTACTTTTGAGGTCTGGTACAAATATGACATAGGCTAGAAAAATACATATGAGCCTTATTTAGCCTATGTATGCACGTTTAATCATTAAAAGACCGCGATCTTGATTCAAACTCACGAGATCTTATTCCTAAATGACGGCGATTCTGCTATGTCTATTAAACATTTGAAATCACAATCACATCGGAATATTTAATATTAAATATTTTCATTATATTGGATCCGTGCATTCGGTCTTAAAGGGCCAGCAGCAGCCCATAAATACCTGCTGTTCCATGAGCGCCACCTGCTGTCAGTGTGACATTTGCATCTCATTCACAAAGCTAAAATCAGACCATTCTGTTTTTGCTTCAAATTTCGAAATTATACAATCTAATTGCAATCTAAATAACATGTATTTAGCGTCTTTGTTTGGATCGTGATTAAAATGCAGTGGTTGCCTCTGATTTTAAATGGAAAAAGCACAGCCAAAGCATTAGTTTGTTTATATGAAGAGATTTATTTTATTTGTATTATTTAATTATTTGATTTCGGATTTGTTTTAAAATTTCAAGTTAGTTTTATTATTTGACATTTAAATTTCACAAAGAGATGTGCAGCATTTTGTTGAAGAAATAATAAAAGGACACCTTTTCATTTATAATTTGTCTTAAATCTAATTTTGTTAAAAAGAAAAATTGAGAAAATTGTATTGTAAATCAGTATCGTGAATCGCATCGCATCGTGAGTTGAGTGAATCGTTACATCCCTATATGCTACTAGTTTTTGCTGTGGTATCAAAGAAGTATTCTGTTATTTAAATAATAAAGAACCATATTTTTTTTGCTCATCTGGAAAATGACCCGATCTGTTACTCAAGATCTGATATGATAATGCAATATGTGTGATCAATTTTGTGATCCATTGCACCCCTACTCTCTTGACTTATTTGAAGAAAAAAAGCGATCACTGAAGTTTTTAATCATGCTGATTTGTCTGCAGTGAAGTTCAGCCTAGTTCAAGCGCTGCACAATTTGAGGAAAATATGTTATTGCGATTTTTCTGATTTAAAAATGTGACAGTGATTTAAAAACAGTTTCCCAGGTTTGCTGTGCTTTTTGGCAGGGCTGCACCATTTGGCCAAAATGTTATTATTATATATCAATATGGCTATATAATAATAATAATAATTTTATTTTACATTACAACTGTAAAATTACAACACTAATATTTGTGGCTGTCTTCATTTTTCAAATGTTTTACTTTTTGAAACTTTAGTTTTAATGGAAATGAAACCACAGGAAGCCCTTCAAAATGGCAGGTGCATGTTGTGTTTCCAAATTAACGTTAAAACATAACTAGAAGTCTCTCGCAGGCAACGAGATGAGGTTCTGTGTCAGTATTGTAGCATAGTACTATTTTGGTAGTACCTACTGTCTGACTTACTAGAATAGTACGTAGTACAGTGAATTCTGATCAGTGTGTAGTAAGCTTGTTTCATTCTGAATTACACACACACACACACACACACATTCTGTTGGTCTTTGCCGTGTTGTTGGTGTTTGTAGTCACACGCTGCCCCCTGTAGGACAGCAGAGGCATGTTTGGTGTTTTGTCTTGTGCTGTATCATGCTGATTATTGCATTGTGTGTTGGGAAATGAGAGAGATCTCAAGGACCGAGCTGTAATTAGCCTATTCAGCATACAATCACTTTCACAGCAGAACAGATCTGGTCTCAATCATCACAACTTTATACATTAAAGATGAGATGTTCTGAACAGTGAAAAGGCATATTAACGACGCTGTCATAGTAGACATAGATATGACTGAAAGGACATTTCGTAGTTGAAATATTCCTAAATTTTAAGAATGGTGTTATCTAAATATTTACTGTGTTAATGATGAGTATTCACTGTTTAAACTAAGAAAGTTTTGTCTCATTACCCTTGTGAAAAAAGTGCAAAAAAATGTACAGTGCATTAAAAACTGTACTTGTTGATAATATAATATACAAGGTCACTTAAGTGTACTTAAAAATAGTAAATTTTCATGACTGTTGCTTACACTTAAGCTAATTTAAAGTACATTTTAAATCATAGTTTTAGTAATATTTTGTCGAAGTTTAAAGAAGTATACTTATTTTGATGTTGACTAGCATATACTAAACACATGCATAGCATTTGTATGTCATTTTAACTGTAGTGTGTTATTTGATGTTGCATTTAAAGTTAATATATTTTAAATGTAGTAAAATGCAGCTTCATCATTACACATGTGTAATTACACAAATATTTAAATGCATGATGTAAAGTATTTAATAGAAATTACATTAAACGGTTTAATTTACTATAAATGCTTGTCAGTGCATTCAACAGCATATAAATATAAAGATGCATTTAAATCGTACTTCAAATAAGTTCAGTTAATTGCATTTAATATAAACGTAATCTAATGTTTTTTTTGTTTGTTTTTGTAATTTACATGCGATTAAGTTTCCAAAAACATTGCATTAGATTCAGGTACATTCTTTTAAAGAATATGACTTCCATAATTGGTACTCTTTTTAAAACGATAGCTCTTTTTCACAAAGGTATTACCTAGTTTTTGTCATTTTTAATTACTAAATATGTTAATATTGCCTATATCATGACGACATCAAATGTACATAATACACAAATCGAATGATATCTGTGCAATTATTAAGAAATGAAAATAAATCTAATGGATAAAAATAGAGCATGGTGGAAATTGTACAGCTCAGAGTGACGGATATGAATGATTTGTAGGGCAGTTTCTGCTTCAGTCATATGAAAGTCTGTTTAATAAGGTCTAGAGAGATCCTGATGTTGTTTGTAGTGCAGTGGACGTTTGTTTTCTGGATATTCATCTCGGTGGGTTTTGCTCAGAGCACTTTGTTGTAAAGCACTGTTAACTGTACTGTGCTCAGTCCCGAGGGGTTATGAGAAAAACACTTTCACGTTGCTGGAAACAGGCTTTATTACCCACAGGTACGCTTTAGTTTCAGTTACAGTTCAACATATTTGGAACACATAACATTTCTTGTTGGTTATTTAATAGAAAACATTCAAATGTAAACAATACAACAATGCATCAAGCTAAATCAGTTGGTTAAAAACAAAAGACCAAATCGTAAAACTAATACAAAAATGGATAGTTTTGACTTTTTAAATCGCATCTGGTTTAGCCACTTTTGAAGCCATTGTACAATAGCCAGTATACACAGATTTGTAAATAAGTTTAATACTTATACTTACAAAATATACAACACTCAAGGCAATTCATAGCTATTTTACAATTTGCAAATTGGTGGCTAATTCATATGAATTTGTACAATGTAATTTGTACATTTTCATACGATCTGCTTGTGCCCCATTGATGGTTGTTTAGTGGTGGACTTTTGTGCTTACCTTAAATAAAAATTGTTAATTTCCATACAAAACATATTGTCTGGATTCATAAGAAATCACCACTCTTCTTGAGATTGAGTTGAAATACACCAAGTTACAATGTTGCTTGTCAACTGTAAACAACTAAAGGCTCGAAAACACTACACGACTTTTAAAATCTGAATAAAGCAATAAGCCCTAAGAAGCCGTGGTTTACAGTGAATTTATAACAGCTAAGGGGCGTTGTTACGACGCGAAACGGAGTGCCTAAAACCTCCTTAGCTGTTATAAATTCACTGTAAACCATGGCTTCACGGGGCTTATTGCTTTTATAAAACGGTTATTCCATATACATAGTAAGGTTTCACAAAATAAAACAGAGCAAATAAAGTGTAATGATATTAATAAAAACAGTATTCTTCCACCAAACAATGTAGTTCCTCAGAAACGGTTGCCGAGCAACAGACAAACGTAAACAAAGGTGTATGTTTGTAGATTACAACAGCTTTGAACGCGGCTCAGCCAATCAGAATCAAGCACCGGAACTCTCCGTTTTATAATAGATTTTAAAACGCTAGGCATCATACACTTACCGACTTTTCTAAACGGTCACAGAGGAAAAACTGACCACCATACACTAAATGACTGAGGATTACACACTAGCAGACTTTAAAGTCATTCTGATCACAACAAACTCACGCAGAAACATGTGCCTTTATAGGAGACGCGTGACAAATGAAAACGTGTTCCAAAATCGTCTGAAAATATCAAACATGTTTGATCTCCTCTGGCTGGGTGGATTTAGAGTCTGTGACCATCATATATTACATGATTTTCTATGAAATCTGGCAACTCAAATCTGCAGTCTGGCTCTGGCTTTCCGCAACTTAACTATAAATCAGGGCAAAAGTCATGTAGTGTATTCCAGCCTTAAACTTCCAGTGTTAAATACTTTTATGACTGTATTCCATTATTTTCACAGTAGTTTTAGCCCCAGTTTGCATTTAAAACGGATGGAAATCAAGCACAAGACAAAAAGCTGAAGAAATAGAGATAACACTCAAATTGTTTCTCCACAATGATGGAAAAGCCTACATAATGAAAACTATAGCTAGCTATTAAAATGTGTTGCGCTGAAATGCTGTCAAGCGAGATAGCATTGAATAACAAACTGATAGCATTTGCCTCTAATTCACGTTCAGCACCGTTGCCAAATACTTCCAAACTTTTCAATTACTTTTTACTTGAAAATCACTAGATGACGTCATGGTGCTTGATTGCGGTAATCATTCAGTACCGTGGTGTAAATGAAAGTACTGTACCATTTGCTATCTAATACCATCACCTCAGTACTTTTTTATTTGTTTCAGTGAAGTGTTAATATTATACTTACCCTGAATTAACCTTATGTTCCACCAGTGGCGGGCCGTGCATTTTACACCTAGGCCTTCAGTGGCGTCCTACACGAATTAATCCATCTCTTCATACCATCATAATGATGCCACGGCTATAGAAACCATAAATATTACACAGTAATGCAGTATAACAGGGCACCACATAACAGATAGGTATCTTATGTAGCGAGAATGAATGCCATTACTAACAATGATTTACAGTGATGCTGTTTGCTAGCTAGTATGCTGACCATCTAATCAAAGGATGAGAAAATGCTGACGTTATCGTTAGCCAGCTAGATTTGTTTTCTGAAAACAACCGAACCGCTCCAGAGTTCATTTTCAGTCGGGCCAGTCGATCTTGGATTGATTGTTTTGGTGCAGAATGGAGCATAATGTTTTCATGTATGCCTAAATGAACCGAAGAGAAAGTGAAGGTGTGAAAACACCCCTATACATGACCATGTAAGCCTGCTAACTAGTGCTGGGCGGTATGATCAAAAATTTATATCACGGTATTTTTCTAAATTATACCGGTTTCACGGTACATGACGGTATTTTTTTTTCATGCATGACTGGGTGTTAACCATATTTTCTACTGATTGAGAGAGGAAATACTGCAGTATATTGACTTAGAATGCCCTATTTTACTGTCATGATGAGTGAATATTGTAAAAAAATACCACACTAAATAGTGACACAGGAGTCACCTGGTTAAAATGTTAACCAGGAGTCACTCTCATTTATAATCGCGGCATCGTCTGATAAAATCAACATGCATCTACACTAAAGAGCGGCTATAATACTTTTTTGTCTCATGCAGCGCACTGCCTGCGTCTGAGTAACAAACTAAAAAAAACAACAAACAAAAAAGTGCATGTGATACTAACAGACGAACTACGCTCATATTTATAATTCCAAACAATCAGTAAGCGACAGGTGCTAGGAAACGCTGTTTTTAAACACTGGTATTCGGTATGAACCGGTATACCGCCCAGCAGTGTACACTGGCAGACAAAAGTGGAATTATTCATGTTCAAAGACGTCTCTTCTGCTCGTTAAGGCTGCATTTATTTGATACAGTAAAACAGTAAAGGTCTTTGCACACTTCTCGTCCGAAAATTTCCCACGTTACAAAATAAATTAGTGCTGTCAAACGATTAATCACGATTAATCACATCCAAAATAAAAGTTTTTGTTTACATAATATATGTGTGTATTGTGTATATTTATTACGTATATATAAATATACACACATACAGCATATATTTTGAAAATTTTTACATGTATTTACATAATTTATATCATATATAAATATATTTAATATATAAATGTAACACATTTTTCTTAAATATATACATGCATGTGTGTGTATTTATATAAACGTAATAAATATACACACACACACATATATTATGTAAACAAAAACTTTTATTTGGATGTGATTAATGGTGAGCGTGATTTCACCAAGTACAACATGTTCCTGGATCAACATCCTTGTTGATCCTGGAACATCATTCCAATCAACCAATCAGAATTGAGGGATAACTTTTCAGGAAATGTCAGTTGTAGGCTTACAATCAGGATTATGTGCTTCTACACCCTTGTTAATCAGCTATCATTTCCCTCTGATTTTAGGAATAAATTATGGGTAAGGTTAGGTTTAGGTTAAGGTTAAATTTAGGGATTGGGTTAAGTCTGTATTTTTGGACCGTAATGTTGGTCCAAGATCAACAAAAGATGTTGATCCAGGAACATGTCTTACTTTGCAAAATCACGGCGACCGCGATTAATCGCGATTAATCATTTGACAGCACTAAAATAAATACAACCTCACGTTGTGTTAATCACGTTTACACACGGCCTCCGAAACTGTCGTCCGTCAAAAAAATCCGGATCAGGTTTGATTTTCTGCGTTTTCTCATCCGTAGCAAGCATTTTGATAGGAAAGAATGACGAACACAAAACAAAAACTGGAAAAACGTATACGAAAATTTCGGACTCAGTGTGCAAGGACCTTCATTTTGTGAAATATTATTAGAATTTAAAATAATTGTTTTCTATTTTAATATATTTTTAAATGTCATTTATTGCTGTGATCAAAGCTGAATTTTCAGCATCATTACTCCAGTCTTCAGTTTCAAATGATCCTTCAGAAATCAGTCTAATTTGCTGCTCAAGAAACATTTTGTATTATTATTGGCTGGGTAAAAAATATCGATATCTCGATTTTAATCGATTCTCATTTTTACGGAACGATATCGATTCTTATTTTGGCACTGTTTTGTGGAGTGACAGATCGCTGTAGCGCGGCACACCTCATTCAATAAAAGCAGCAGCGCGAGCCGCACGTGAACTGATCATCTCCTCCACATTAATACCAGTTTCAGCACAAAATAATCATGACTAAACATCCGAAGGTAAGTTAAAAGAAAGAGTACTTTGCAATCCGTATCCCGTCTCATGTAATCACTCAATCAGTGTTTCAGCCGCGCAAAGACGTCAATATAACGGCTTGTAAACAATGTCACGTCGAATCGTGAAATTTGTGTCAAAACCCAGCCCTAATTATTAATGTTTCATATTTCTTATGTGGATTTTTCTTTTCAGGGCTGATGAATTGAAGGTTCAAAAGAACAGCATTGACTTGAAATAATTTTTTTTTGTTTTTTTACTGTCACTTTTGATCAGTTTAATCTGTCTTTGCTAAATAATCATATTAATTTCTTGAATGAATGAATGAATCAATCAATCAATCAATCAATCAATCAATCAATCAATCAATCAATCAATCAATCAATCAAGTTTAATCTGTCTTTGCTAAATAATCATATTCATTTCTTGAATGAATGAATCAATGAATCAATGAATGAATGAATCAATCAATCAATCAATCAATCAATCAAGATCTGACCCCTAGTGTAAGTTACATAACACATCACTTTAAGCATACCGTGTCTTGAGCTGTGCTCTCAGAGACACTGTCTTGCATGTTTCATGAAAGGCCCTTTATGTAACTCTGCTGGAAATGAAGGCTTGAGGAGTGTTTTAGAGGATAAAAATATAACTTATGAGTGGGCCTAATGCAAACAGAAAACAGATGCTTACATGAGGTTTGGTGCGTGGAGATGAGACAGATTTTTGACTTTTTGTTTTGTGTGTGCGTGTTGGTGAAATTAAGTTCTCAGCAGCAGTTTTGGGTTCGTTACTCAAAGTAATTTATTACTTGGTACTAGTTACTCCTTACAATAGTAATATTACGTTACTTATTACTTTCTGGCAACAGTAATTAGTTACACTACTAGTTATGTTACTTTTCCTTCATGCCCCACAGAAGTTGTAATTGCGTATCTTACCCAAAAAATTATATTCTATAATATATTTCTACCTCATCATTTGACCAAAATCCACATTGGCTCGCAGTCAGTTAATACAACACTGATGGTGTTGTATTAACCTCATAGTGACTTTTAAATGTTATATTAACTTCATTAATTGTCATGTGTAGCGAGTTAATTGTAGCTATAATTTGTCTTGTACCCATATATATTTCATGATGTATTTTATCAAAGGAAAAAGCAGAAGTTCGTAAGAAAATGTTTCGTTTTCTAAAAAGATTTTTAATTCTTGTAATACAATTATATTGCCACCCACCCACAGTAAAGTAAAGTAATGCCACAACTTACATAAAAAATCTGACAAAATCTATGTAATGGCAATATTTCCATCTGCTGAATATAAGCTTTTCCATATTCCAAGCTTGCCTGCTGCACTGGTGATTCATGTGTTAATGAGTCGTGAAAGTTATGAAAATAAATCTAGGAATTATTGGATTGTTTGACTTCAAATCAGTAGGGGTTAAGTCATCAAAATTAACTACGTAACGAGCTGTTTTATGGATGGTAACTGTAATATTATTACTGAAATCTTATTAGTAATTAGTTACACTACTAGTTACTAAGTAATATTATTACTGTAACTAGTCGCTAGTAACTAGTTACTGGCCAACACTGCTCAACGTCTTGATTTTGTTTTGGGGGTGTACTAGAACATGCTCTCATGCTTGGTGGTTCGAAAAAAGCATTATTTTTCACATAATTTACATTATTAAAATACCTTTCTCCCCAGCCTGGCACAAACGGCTCGATTAGTTCCGGCTTTGATGAAGGTCCGCCTTCCGAAAAACAAAATGTGTTGTGATTGGTTAGCTGTCCCAGTGCGTTGTGATTGGCCGCTTTGTGATATCACAAAGCCCGGAAAACAACGTTGTAGTCCAAACGAGCCGTTCGTTGTAGTTCTTAAAAAGTGATTTTTAAAAAACGAAATATCTCCCTTTGGAGTGGACTTTGAGATTTGTAACTTTCTAGATCTTTTTTATGCCCAAACATACACACTACACACTGACTAAAATTAAAAAAGTGAAAAAGCATAATAGGACCCCTTTAAGTTTGTTTCTTTGTTCTCTTTCCAGTTGGTGATCATGGCCGGGACGGTGCTGCTGGTGTACTACTTTGAATGCACAGACACGTTTGGGATCCATATCCAGGGCTTCTTCTGTAAGGACGCTGAGCTGATGAAGCCGTACCCCGGGGTGGAGGAGAGCAGCTTCATCCCTCCTCTCATCCTCTACTGCGTGGTGGCAGCTGCGCCCACAGCCATCGTGAGTACCACTGGCTCAAGATCACCAACAACTGACTAGTTCATTAGTGAGCTTGACTTGTTTTAGGGTTTTTATGTTTTGATTTTTAGTTTCTGGTGATGTAATCAACTTTTTAAATGGTAAAGGTTCAGTATCAGGGTTTGAAATTAACACCCGCCAACCCGCCAAATGCGGGTAAAAATCAGCTGTGGCGGGTAACGCTGTCAAATCACTAGCCAATTTGGTGGGTTACTTTTCGTAAATTATGTTTACTAATGAATTTCTTGAGGAAGTTCATGTAAGCCAAATCTGCGCAGATTTAGTGTAAATACTGAACTCGAGACTCATCATGATATATTAAATAAGCCTAATTGCGCAGCATCTGGGCATCTAGCTTACTTGAACATACTCAGTGATGTATGAGTGAAAAAGTTAATTTCAAACCCTGTTCAGTATCCTTCTGCTTTTAATGCTATATGTAAACACGAACAACAATCTGGTCTTTCAAAGCTCAGAGGGGGTGGGAAATTTACGTGACTAAGTTTTAATACTTAGGGATTTGAACAAAATCTAATTATATGATGGTTAAATGAGAACTGCTCTTTTTAAGATCTGTGGTGGAAGAACATTTTATCACTGAATTATTTATTTTGAGAATTTCGGTCATTTTAGGTGAACTATTCCAACAAGTGAACTGCACAATTTGAGGAAAATATGTTATTGAGATTTTTTCTGATTTAAAATTGTGACCGTGATTTAAAAACTATTTTCCAGGTTTCCTGTGCTTTTTGGCAGGGCTAAACAATTTGGCCAAAATGTTATGATTATATGACAATATGGCTATATAATAATAATAACAACAACAACAACAACAACAATAATAATAATAATAATAATAATAATAATTATTATTATTATTATTATTATTATTATTGTTGTTGTTGTTGTTGTT
>NW_015648616.1:31904-37760 GCF_001515625.1 Sinocyclocheilus rhinocerous
ATAATATAATATAATATAATATAATATAATAGTTATTATTATTTAAAAGAAAAAAAAAATCCTACACAGTTTATGTTGAATGTTGCACAATTAGTGAAACTGGGATCTAAGAATCTCTGGCAGATGGATTTGTAAAATAGAGATAAGTTTAAATAAATGATCCAAGTAAATAATGGACTATTTCAATAAAGATTTCTGCAGTTTTTTGTTTTTTTTTGTGATTGTTGGACATGAACACCAGAGGGCACTGCAGTACCAGCATACAATAAATACTACATACATGCCTTATTTATTTTAGGTCAAAGAATTCAGTAACTAAATTATTTGAATTTATTTGTAGATTTGTATTATTATTAAATTAGCAATATTATTACTTTACATTTCAATTAAGAGCAGGTGTAAAACATGAAGGGGAAATGAAATATAGTCTCCAGAGTGGAGTTTCAGTGTGACTCATATCCTTTTAATAACCACATGGATCATAAAACATCGACCACTAAATAATAATTACAGTGAATACATTTTATTTCTGCTGAAAATTATGGTCTCAGTTTTACTGCCTTTGTTTGGGCCTTTATCAGAAGTGCAATGAAGCAGTTAGGAGTTACAGAGGTCATTTTTCAGATTAGACACACCTTGAGGATGTATGTAATATTTTAATTTGACTTTTTATCAAGAATAATTACAGGATAATTCACCCCAGTATGGACGTTCTGTTATCACATGCGTATTTATTTATGTATGTATGTATGCATGTATGCATTTATTTATTTATTTATTTATGTATGCATGTATATTTATTTATTTATTTGTTTGTTTGTTTGGGATATGGAGACTGCAAGTAAGTATCGTGGAGAAAATGCCACAATACAACCAAAATTGGCTTCATTTTCTGAAGGAAAAAAAAAATGAAATAATGATTGCATAATTTTATATTAAAAATCATTTGATTTTTATATCAAATATGACGCATGATCGCCTTTATGACATTCACCAAAAATAAAATATGCATGTCAGAAGAACATCTTTTAGGTTTCTTGAACCTTCTTAATACAGTATGGGACAGTGTTTATACCTCAGTCTGTATCTCAAGCAGCAGGTTTTCAGCGTTTCATCTGTGCTGTATTATTCAGAGACGATTCCATCATTCCAAGCACAGAAATCAGCTCATGTGTTTGCAGCCTTAAACAAGCCAAAGTGAGTTTGACTCCAGAGATACAAAGAACTGCAGCAGCCACCGCCTCTTCTCGTGGATTTTTCCCTCCCTACGACACAAACTTTCTCTCCTCTGTGTGGGAGAACATGAAACTAAATGGAACCCCTCCTTTGCGTTTGCTAACTTCAGAAATGGTCAGTGGCTGAGAAATATCTGACTTCAAAGTGGCCTGTGAAATGCTGTATCTTTTAGGTGCAAATCCCCAAACGGCTCAACTTTTGTCATTATCATTTCTTTTCAGCTCAGACACATCCATTTTATGCAAATTATTCCATCAGCGGGTCTTTCTTAGTAAATTCTGTCTTTTGACTTCTTGTTTAGTTGACTGTTTTTAGTTCCACTAGAGACACATACATGTCCAACATGTGACTGATGCTGTAAAAAAAATTATGCATCCAATTTTATCCTATACATTCCCTCTTGTTGTTTCTTTTTTTAAACTTTAACATAAATAAATCTTCTAAAGACACATTTTGTGTGTGTGTGTGTGTGAGGAACAGTCTCATATTTAAGTTTTAAATTCTCAATTATTTAACATTTGTGTTTAGATTGAAAATTGGTGCATAAAGTATTATAAACAAAATGAATCATAACCAAAATCCATTGTCTCTGAAGGAAAGGAACAATACAACCTAAAGTAACTAAAAAATGAAATAATGATTGCATAATTTTATATTAAAAATCATTTGATTTTTATATCAAATATGACGCATGATCACCTTTATGACATTCACCAAAAATAAAATATGCATGTCAGAAGAACATCTTTTAGGTTTCTTGAACCTTCTTAATACAGTATGGGACAGTGTTTATACCTCAGTCTGTATCTCAAGCAGCAGGTTTTCAGCGTTTCATCTGTGCTGTATTATTCAGAGACGATTCCATCATTCCAAGCACAGAAATCAGCTCATGTGTTTGCAGCCTTAAACAAGCCAAAGTGAGTTTGACTCCAGAGATACAAAGAACTGCAGCAGCCACCGCCTCTTCTCGTGGATTTTTCCCTCCCTACGACACAAACTTTCTCTCCTCTGTGTGGGAGAACATGAAACTAAATGGAACCCCTCCTTTGCGTTTGCTAACTTCAGAAATGGTCAGTGGCTGAGAAATATCTGACTTCAAAGTGGCCTGTGAAATGCTGTATCTTTTAGGTGCAAATCCCCAAACGGCTCAACTTTTGTCATTATCATTTCTTTTCAGCTCAGACACATCCATTTTATGCAAATTATTCCATCAGCGGGTCTTTCTTAGTAAATTCTGTCTTTTGACTTCTTGTTTAGTTGACTGTTTTTAGTTCCACTAGAGACACATACATGTCCAACATGTGACTGATGCTGTAAAAAAAATTATGCATCCAATTTTATCCTATACATTCCCTCTTGTTGTTTCTTTTTTTAAACTTTAACATAAATAAATCTTCTAAAGACACATTTTGTGTGTGTGTGTGTGTGAGGAACAGTCTCATATTTAAGTTTAAAATTCTCAATTATTTAACATTTGTGTTTAGATTGAAAATTGGTGCATAAAGTATTATAAACAAAATGAATCATAACCAAAATCCATTGTCTCTGAAGGAAAGGAAAAAGAGAGAGAGAGAGAAAGAGAGAGCTTTGTAAACTGTACATATGGATTTGGAGCAACATGAGAGTGAATAAATGATGACGGTTTTCATTTTGGGCTGAAAAATTGCTTAATTTCTGAAAGTATTTATAACATTTGATATTTACGGCTTTGAATACGGATTTTAATATTTATGCCTTATGCCAGGAGTCAAAGTATGAATTTTGTTTGTTATTGTATCGTCATTATTGATATCATTAGTGCGAAACACTGTTTAGCTACAGTTGGTTTACTCCAAATAATACAAGGGCATAGTGAGCTGATCATTAGAGGTTCACTCAATTTCACGCCACAAAAGACTTTTGAAAACCTGATTTTGCTCATAAAACGGAGGTATTATAGAAACTATAGAAAGGGTTTGATGTACTGTGTCATTCTAACATTCACAGCACAAAGTCCCAGATAAAATCAACAGATCACTGGAGCTGTGCGAAGTCCCTGCCTGCTTCAAATGCTCCACCATCATCCCCATCCCAAAGAAACCCAAGATAACAGGACTTAACGACTACAGACCTGTGACTCTAACGTCTGTGGTCATGAAGTCGTTTGAAAAACAGGTTCTGGCTTATCTGAAGGACATCACTGGACCCTTACTGTCAACCCTTAGTCAACATGGGACTGCACTTCATCCTGCAGCATCTGGACAAATCAGGGACTTTTTGTGGACTTCAGTTCAACCTTCAACACCATCATCCCAACATTCCTCCAGACCAAACTAACCCAGCTCTCGGTCCCTAGCTCTATCTGTCAGTGGATCACCAGCTTTCTGACAGATAGGCAGCAGCTAGTGAGACTGGGGGAATTCATGTCAAACAGCCGCTTCACCAACACTGGTGCCCCTCAAGGTTGCGTCCTCTCACCACTGCTCTTCCTGTACACCAACGACTGCACCTCTAAAGACCCCTCTGTCAAGCTCCTGAAGTTCGCAGATGACACCACACTTATCAGAATCAGAATCAGAATTAGCTTTATTCGCCAGGTGTGTGCAAACACACGAGGAATTTGTTGTGTTTTTTTTTTAAGGTGCTCCTGGTACATACATACATACATACATACATATCTGACATGAGAACAGAAAAAAAACATTTAAATAGTAAAAACTTAACAATAAATAATGTGTATGAATCTGGAACAGTAGATTTATGTACAGATTTGTGCATTATTTACTCTATATAGAACTGTATAAATTGTATAAATAGCATATGTATTTACATAATACTTGAGAAAGAGGCAATAATTAAGGATGTAGAATGAATTAAATGAATTACCAGAGATCTGTAGCGTCTGCCTGAAGGGAGAAGTGCAAACAGGTTGTGTCCGGGTTGAGAGGGGTCTTTGATGATGTTTCCTGCCCGTTTCTTCACTCTGGAGTTGTACAAGTCCTGAAGACTGGGCAGGTGCACACCAATGATTCTTTCTGCTGTCCTAACAGTCCGTTGCAGTCTTCTTATATCTGATTTGTTGGCTGACCCAAACCAGACAGTTATAGAAGAGCACAGAACCGACTCAATAATAGCGGAGTAAAACTGTGTCATCTGTGCCTGTGGCAGGTTGAACTTTTTCAGCTGATGAAGGAAGTACAACCTCTGCTGGGCCTTTTTCACAATGGAGTCAATGTGAGTGTTCCACTTCAGGTCCTGAGAGATGGTTGTGCCCAGGAACCTGAATGACTCCACTGCAGCCACAGTGCTGTCTATGATGGTGAGTGGGGGGAGAGCAGGGGGGATTCTCCTGAAGTCTACTATCATCTCTACAGTTTTGAGCGTGTTCAGCTCCAGGTTGTTGTGACTGCACCAGACAGCCAGCTGCTCGACCTCCTGTCTATAAGCAGACTCGTCTCCGTCCTGGATGAGGCCGATGACTGTGGTGTCGTCTGCAAACTTCAGGAGCTTGACAGAGGGGTCTTTAGAGGTGCAGTCATTTGTGTAGAGGGAGAAGAGCAGTGGGGAGAGAACGCAGCCCTGAGGAGCTCCGGTGCTGAGATGGTGCAGGTGTTGGATGTGAGTTTTCCCAGCCTCACTAGCTGCTGCCTGTCTGTCAGAAAGCTGGTGATCCATTGACAGATGAAGGTGGGCACAGAGAGCTGGGTCAGTTTATTCTGAAGGGTGTCCGGGATGATGGTGTTGAAAGCGGATCTGAAGTCCACAAACAAGATCCTTGCATAAGTCCCTGGTTTGTCCAGATGTTGGAGGATGTAGTGCAATCCCATATTGACTGCATCATCCACAGACCTGTTTGCTCGGTAAGCAAACTGCAGGGGGTCCAGCAAGGGTCCAGTAATGTCCTTCAAGTAGGCCAACACCAGTCTCTCAAATGCCTTCATGACCACAGATGTTAAAGCAACAGGTCTGTAGTCATTAAGTCCTGTGATTTTTGGTTTCTTGGGTACAGGGATGATGGTGGAACATTTGAAGCAGGAGGGGACTACACACAGCTCCAGGGATCTGTTGAAGATCAATGTGAAGATGGATGATAGCTGGACAGCACAGGCTTTGAGGCAGGCTGGAGAGACACCGTCTGGGCCTTTGGCTTTCCGTATCTTCTGCTTTCTGAAGACTTTGCATACATCCTCTTCACAGATCTTGAGTGCAGGATGAGAAACAGTAGGGGGGATGGAGGGGGAGGGTGTTGATGGCTGTGCTGTGAGACGTCATATCGGCCTCATACAGGACGGTGATGAGTCTGCCTACAGACAAGAGATTGAGCAACTGGCTGTCTGGTGCAGTCTTAACAACCTGAAGCTCAACACGCTCAAAACAGTGGAGATGATCATGGACTTCAGGAGAAACCCCCCAGCACTCCCCCCACTCATGTCATATAAACAACGTTCGGAACGCAACACTGTTTGAAATGGGTCTCTTTTCACTGTTGCACTGTGGTGAGGGAGCAGCTGTATGTGTTACTAAGCGTGAAAGTTCCGAAACTGAAGCTGTAGAACTAATAGAACGTGATGACACCGAACAACTCATCCACAATATCCACATTGACCGCCACAAATATCCCCCCGCCCCCTGCCATCAGCT
>NW_015648616.1:37873-38177 GCF_001515625.1 Sinocyclocheilus rhinocerous
ACTGCAGTATTTCCTCTCTCTATCAGTAGAAAATATGGTTAACACCCGGTCATGCATGAAAAAAAATACCGTCATGTACCGTGAAACCGGTATAATTTTGAAAAATGCCATGATATACATTTTTGGTCATACCGCCCAGCACTACTGCCACAGGAACTGCTGAAACAGTTCTACTCAGCCATCATTGAGTCTGTCCTGTGTTCATCCATAACTGTCTGGTTTGGTTCAGCTACAAAATCAGACACCAGAAGACTACAGAGAACTGTTCGGAATGCCGCAAGGATTATTGGTGCTCCCCTGCCCA
>NW_015648616.1:38201-56504 GCF_001515625.1 Sinocyclocheilus rhinocerous
TTTCTGCCGATGCACCGAGCGAATCGGGGAATCTTTCCCCCATTGTGCAATAAAGATACGTGCAATAACCTTATATTTATTTGTTACCACCTACATCCTAGTACATCCCTGCATCTCACTCTATTCTACTTCTATTCTATCATCTATAGCACGACTGTACATACAATTTATTGTAATTTATTTTATTAAACAATTTTTTTTGTCTATTTATATTTACATATGTGTGTATTTTTATTGTCTGTGTGTTGCTGTTGTCTCCGTGTACTGGAAGCTTGTGACACTAAAACAAATTCCTTGTATGCGCAAGCATACTTGGCAATAAAGCTCTTTCTGATTCTGATGTATGTCAGACTTCAAAACCCTCAGAATTTGTCATGGTTATGGCATCAGGACCAAGAGCTCATTAACATATTAATTGACACATTTACATATTAACGCCTATTCCTGATGAACGAGAGTGAGCTACTCCTGTTTTCATTTACATACAGATGTCTTAAAGGTTCAAACCAAATACATAAACTAAACTAAATTGCATTAAGGTTGAAAACTGAAGCAAGTTACACCAGGTTTGATGACATTGATACCAAAACTGTGACACCATAGCATAAGGAGCATAAGGGAGAATATAGTTCCTGCAATTCAAGGGATGAGCAAAAGATCAGAAATATTCTAATAAACATAATAAACATGTGTGTTTACATGAGATGCATTAAATGCTTGAATCTAATGATTTTTCTCTTGTCTCTACAGATATTTATTGGTGAGATCTCCATGTATATCATGAAGTCCACTAAAGAAGCTCTCATAGCCCAGGAGAAAACCATTGTGACGGGCGAGTGCTGCTACCTAAACCCTCTCATCCGCAGAATCATTAGGTTTATTGGTGAGTCTTCACTTTTTACTACTAACTTAGCTTTTTATTATTAACACTTTAGCTCAGCATCCTTTGGTTCCAATATGGATTTGTCAGTGGCTAAAACTGATATCTTGGGAGCATGGTGAGATAATGCATACTTATATATATATATTTTTTTTTAAATCTAATACATTGACAGTCGTTTTGGGGTGGATACTGTGTGCATATATTAGGGCTGGGACGATAATGTCTTAATTTCTGGAAGTAATATTGGATAATTATATATATTAAATGTCTAAAAATAATTAGCATAATTAATTCATGCAGCATTTCGCTTCCTGAAGCTACAATTATGTGTTTCCTCACTTCCTGTGGAGAGCGTTATATGATGTGCTATTCACAGGCCTTTTGCTACTGGCTCAGCAAAGCAAAGGAATTTTATTAATTATTTAGTATGGCAATTATAATAATCTTTTGAAGGAAAAAGAAAATGAACAGACATCTCTTGTTTAAACAGGAGAACACAGAGAGTGATGACCGAAACATCTGGAGTTATTTGTCATTAATAAATGCAAAGCAAAATGAGACATTTGTTAGTATGTGTTTATGGGATGGTTGGTGTAAATTTATTGAAATAATAAAAAAAAATGAGACAAGATCATGTTCTGTGATTAATGATAAACAAAACATTGGCCTGCAGTTTGCTAATTAAATCTTAAAAATGATTCATGCATATTGGTGAATGGCTATAATTTAAAATGATCCATTTAACAAAGGTATCGTAAACACTCACATTGATAAAAAGATCAGTGCACATAATAAAAATGTGCTTAACTATATTTTGAGGACACATTTGTACCCAGAAGTGAGTTAAATCTGACAAAACCTCATTTTGCGGGACAGCCTCATTTGTAAAATATGTATCAAAATAAAGAGTTTGATTATTATTATTATTATTATTATTTCTGTTAGAGTGTGGGTTAAGGATTGGTTATAGAATTTATAACAAGCGTAGCCAAGTATGTGTGCTTATTCATTAGGTAGGTTTTGACACCTTGTCCATTGCAGATTATTTGTTAATGGCTTATTAATCAACTTAACCCATTAATACTACTTCTACGCAAATATCACTTCTAAGCAAATATCACTAATAATACTTTAGTGAGCTCTCAAAAGTAAAAGTGCACCACAGATCCAATAAATCTTTGACTTTGTTAGGATGGCATGATTTACCTGGAGATTTTAAAAGTGCAAGTTTTCAAGCAAAACTGCTGAGCTGTGGCTGTTTTATTGATTAGTACTGGAAGCTTGTGACACTAAAACAAATTCCTTGTATGCGCAAGCATACTTGGCAATAAAGCTCTTTCTGATTCTGATGTATGTCAGACTTCAAAACCCTCAGAATTTGTCATGGTTATGGCATCAGGACCAAGAGCTCATTAACATATTAATTGACACATTTACATATTAACGCCTATTCCTGATGAACGAGAGTGAGCTACTCCTGTTTTCATTTACATACAGATGTCTTAAAGGTTCAAACCAAATACATAAACTAAACTAAATTGCATTAAGGTTGAAAACTGAAGCAAGTTACACCAGGTTTGATGACATTGATACCAAAACTGTGACACCATAGCATAAGGGCTTAAATGAAGAATATAGTTCCTGCAATTCAAGGGATGAGCAAAAGATCAGAAATATTCTAATAAACATGAGTCTCGCTTGTGTTTACATGAGATGCATTAAATGCTTGAATCTAATGATTTTTCTCTTGTCTCTACAGATATTTATTGGTGAGATCTCCATGTATATCATGAAGTCCACTAAAGAAGCTCTCATAGCCCAGGAGAAAACCATTGTGACGGGCGAGTGCTGCTACCTAAACCCTCTCATCCGCAGAATCATTAGGTTTATTGGTGAGTCTTCACTTTTTACTACTAACTTAGCTTTTTATTATTAACACTTTAGCTCAGCATCCTTTGGTTCCAATATGGATTTGTCAGTGGCTAAAACTGATATCTTGGGAGCATGGTGAGATAATGCATACTTATATATATATATATTTTTTTAAATCTAATACATTGACAGTCGTTTTGGGGTGGATACTGTGTGCATATATTAGGGCTGGGACGATAATGTCTTAATTTCTGGAAGTAATATTGGATAATTATATATATTAAATGTCTAAAAATAATTAGCATAATTAATTCATGCAGCATTTCGCTTCCTGAAGCTACAATTATGTGTTTCCTCACTTCCTGTGGAGAGCGTTATATGATGTGCTATTCACAGGCCTTTTGCTACTGGCTCAGCAAAGCAAAGGAATTTTATTAATTATTTAGTATGGCAATTATAATAATCTTTTGAAGGAAAAAGAAAATGAACAGACATCTCTTGTTTAAACAGGAGAACACAGAGAGTGATGACCGAAACATCTGGAGTTATTTGTCATTAATAAATGCAAAGCAAAATGAGACATTTGTTAGTATGTGTTTATGGGATGGTTGGTGTAAATTTATTGAAATAATAAAAAAAAATGAGACAAGATCATGTTCTGTGATTAATGATAAACAAAACATTGGCCTGCAGTTTGCTAATTAAATCTTAAAAATGATTCATGCATATTGGTGAATGGCTATAATTTAAAATGATCCATTTAACAAAGGTATCGTAAACACTCACATTGATAAAAAGATCAGTGCACATAATAAAAATGTGCTTAACTATATTTTGAGGACACATTTGTACCCAGAAGTGAGTTAAATCTGACAAAACCTCATTTTGCGGGACAGCCTCATTTGTAAAATATGTATCAAAATAAAGAGTTTGATTATTATTATTATTATTATTATTTCTGTTAGAGTGTGGGTTAAGGATTGGTTATAGAATTTATAACAAGCGTAGCCAAGTATGTGTGCTTATTCATTAGGTAGGTTTTGACACCTTGTCCATTGCAGATTATTTGTTAATGGCTTATTAATCAACTTAACCCATTAATACTACTTCTACGCAAATATCACTTCTAAGCAAATATCACTAATAATACTTTAGTGAGCTCTCAAAAGTAAAAGTGCACCACAGATCCAATAAATCTTTGACTTTGTTAGGATGGCATGATTTACCTGGAGATTTTAAAAGTGCAAGTTTTCAAGCAAAACTGCTGAGCTGTGGCTGTTTTATTGATTAGTAACAGACCGAACGCACAACACTACCTCCACAACACATCCATTTTAAATGTTTGCTACAGACATAATGACAGAAACAATCAACACAACTTTCCAATACAACTTTCCCTCGCAGTGGTTCTTTGATGCATTCATATTTACAGGATGTTGGTTTCAGTACACATGTCCATGCTGCCCACCCAAAGCCTGACGTAAAATAAAACGAGAAACATGGGGAGTGTTGCTTTGCTGGATGTGATGCATAATATAGCAGAGACTCTGGTAATGGTGTCCTCTGAGGCTTGGGATTGAGGTGATGTGGACCATCGGATTGCATTCTTGAGCAATTGTGGCCGGAGAGTACAGTATCCTTTGTCTTTCTCTCTCCAGTAGCTCAACTTTTTGCTCACCATGAATTGTAATCTACTTCACATACGCACAGTTTCACGGTGAAGCAAGTCGGTTACCATCGTATTCCACAAAATCAATTGGAAAACGTCCATCTGAGAGAGTTGGCATAACTAGAGGACATCATAATTACATGCATAAGATACTAAGCTTAGTAGAGTAGTTGTGTTTGTGCCAGATGATGTACGCAAATGTAGCTTTTGCTCTAGTGGGCATTTGTAATTACTTCTGGTTGAAGATAAAAATAACATCGTTCGCATTGGTATTCATAGGCGTCCTCCAAGCCCTTGTCTGATTTGCTTATATTTTCGAGACTTGATTGGGAGCAACAAGATGAATAGTTTTCTGTTGTTGTTGTTTTTCGCCGCAGGTGTCTTCGCGTTTGGCCTGTTCGCCACCGACATCTTTGTCAACGCCGGCCAGGTAGCGACTGGCAATTTGGCGCCGTACTTCCTGAGCGTCTGCAAGCCAAATTACACCGGGATGGATTGTCGCTTCAACCACCAGTTCATCGCCAATGGAAACATCTGCACTGGGAACCAGGTGGTGGTGGAGAGAGCCAGGAGGTCCTTCCCATCCAAAGACGCTTCGCTCAGTGTCTACTCCGCCGTCTACGTTACTGTAAGGCACTGCAGTGTGGGTTTGAAATGGTTTCGTTTTGTCGGTTATGTGTTGAACTTGATTTCAGCTGGCACATACTTCATGGTTTGTTTGCCTGGAAAAGAAATTTACACAAAAGTTGTCCCAGCCAGGTCCAAAGCAATTAGTCTTGAAATATAATTGGTCCAAAATCCAAATGTGTTCATGTTCAGTTTTGGACAGACCCTAAAAGATGAGGGTGTTTGAAAATCGCCTGGTGTTTTAATTTAGTGTCATGTATTGATTTTTATACAGGGAAAATATAGTTGAACTGCGTTTTAAACGGATATCTGTACAGCTTGTTTTTATGCAAAGTTGTTACCAATACTAATTTAATTTCACAACTGTGAATCCCAATTTAGATACCAAAACCAAACACTAATATGCTATTAAATACACATTTAAGAAATTAAATATTATTATCAATGTAAATAAATAAGTGTTTGATGGTTTTCAGGTATTTAACAGCAGTATTCAAGCAAACATGTTTGGGGAAAAAATTATATATATAAATATATATATATATATAAACATAAAAGTAACTTGATTTCCTCAGTCACCTGCTGCACAATAAACCCACTGAATAAATTGGTTCCTGAGCTTGTGTGTGTGCGCTTGCCTGTTTCAGATGTACATCACGAGCACCATCAGGACAAAAAGCAGCCGTCTGGCCAAGCCTGTACTTTGTCTGGGAATCCTGTGCGCTGCTTTCTTGACTGGATATATATATAAACATAAAAGTACATAAAAAGTACAAACATATTGATTTACATTGAAAAATGTGTACACATGTACAGTATTTACCTGATATCACCTACTGTACATTGCCATACAAAGGCAATAAGTGTAACCACACATCTGGCCAAAATTGAAATACATTTTCTCACACTGATTTTGAATAGACATTTAATGTCAAGCTAGTGATGTTAGAGATAATCCAGAAAAAAAAAAGAAATTTAATTAATACTTTTATTCAGCAAAGATGCATTAAATTGATCAAAAGTGACAATAAAGACATTTCTTATGATGTTATAAAATATTTACAAAAGATTTATTATATTTTAAATAAATGTTGTTATTTTGTACTTTTTATTTATCGAGTTCTGGAAAACAAACTTTACACACACACACACACACACACACACACACAGTTAATTAGTTAGTTATTCACTGTTTTTACTGTATTTTTGATCAAATTACTGCAGCATGAAGTCTGCCATACAAAGGCAATTAGTGTAACTATACATTTTGTTGAAATTGATGCGAGAAATCAGGTTTCTTACACTGATTTGGAATAGATCTTCAGTGTGTTTTGATGTCAGGTTAGTGATGTTGAACCGCAGGGTTTGTGATGAAGTCTTTTCATTGGTTGAGGTGAGTTTAGAGCAGCTCTCTCTCTCTTTCATGGGAATAAGAGGTTATTTACTCTGATTCCATTCTCCATAATTGGCCATAATTTCCCTGAGGTGGAGCAAGCGGCGTTTATTTATTTAAGCTTGATTTCCTCAGTCACCTGCTGCACAATAAACCCACTGAATAAATCGGTTCCTGAGCTTGTGTGTGTGCGCTTGCCTGTTTCAGATGTACATCACGAGCACCATCAGGACAAAAAGCAGCCGTCTGGCCAAGCCTGTACTTTGTCTGGGAATCCTGTGCGCTGCTTTCTTGACTGGATTGAACCGTGTATCAGAATACCGCAATCACTGCTCAGACGTCATCACTGGATTCATATTAGGAAGCTCCATAGCTCTTTTTCTGGTGGGTTTCGTTGTTTTACACACACACACACACACACACACACATATTAAGAAAAAAGTATCAAATATCAAAATCCATAGTGTGTATAGTTTTCATACTATAAGTTTCTACTATTCCACCTTTCAAAAGTTTGGGGTCAGTAACTTTGAAATATCTTACTGACCCCAAACTTTTGAAAGGTGGAATAGTAGAAACTCAAAAACTACCCCTGCGGTCCACATAAAAATAACAGCATACATTTTTAAACAAGGTTCAGTAAAATTTAATAATTAAATAATAATTTTATTATTATTATTATTATTATTAATAATAATAATAAAGCAGTAATAATTCATTTCTTTTTTTCATGATCAATAAAAAAATAAATATGCAAAAATTTAAATAATGTTAAGTATTGTGCCACAGTTTCTAATTAATACATATTTTTGACTTGGTAGGTACTGTAACTATCGCAATCTTGAAAAATTGCTTTTTTCATGGTAGGGAATCTGTGTAGTGAACAACTTCAAAGGGACTCACTCCACTCCTACCAAACAGAAGCAGGAGGATTACCGCGGCCTTCCCTTGATGACATTCCCCCGTGTGGAAAGCCCTCTCGAGACACTCAGTGCACAGGTAGAGAGTTTCTAATTTAATACATATTTTTGACTTGGTAGGTACTGTAACTATCGCAATCTTGAAAAATTGCTTTTTTCATGGTAGGGAATCTGTGTAGTGAACAACTTCAAAGGGACTCACTCCACTCCTACCAAACAGAAGCAGGAGGATTACCGCGGCCTTCCCTTGATGACATTCCCCCGTGTGGAAAGCCCTCTCGAGACACTCAGTGCACAGGTAGAGTCTTCTGCATCTCAGGAAAGCTTCTCTCTCTCGGCCTATTCACAGTGATCAGTGTTTTTATGTATGTAGTATGGATCTTGCTATTTTACTAGTTTGAATTTGACAGCACGTAATAACTTAAATGAAGTCATTTATTTAAGCAATATCACTCAAGTAAGAGTGTTGTTGCACTTAAAGTCAGCACTGTTAGAATGAGGCCATACTGATATTCAGTACAACAGCACAAATTTGATGTTACAGTTCTATAAATAATCATTTAATATGGAGTAACTTACATTTCAGGCACGTGGAATGTGGTTATTTTTATTTTATTTATTTATTTCTCTAACGCATTTCATACATAAATATTTGCTGAGAAAAGCCAGCTTTTCCACTGTCACTGGTTTTCAGTACACGGCAATGCATTTTGCAATAGAGTAGCTTTGTCTGAGATAGACTTGGGAGTTGTTCACACATGATGAATTCTTATGTTTTGTTTTTGTCCTTTTTTTTAAACTGTTGGTCTGTATACATATGCAGACTGACATTTGTGGCCATTGCGTTAAGTCACAATGTTTTTTTTTTTTTTTAGTGTCTTTTGCCATGAGCACTGTGTAAAATTAAACGCAGTTCAGCTGTAAAAAATTCTCCAGAAAGCACTATACAATAACATTTTGTTTTACTGAGATACCTTTATAATGTGTATTTATATTTTGAATTAGTTTTATTTTTATTTTCAGTTTTTATTTTAATCTTAGGTATAGTTTTAGTAATTTTTTAAAAATTAATTTTGTTTATTTTTTTATTCATTTTAATTTATGTATGTATGTATTTATTTATTTAATGGTTTTAGTTTTAGCCTTAGTATTAGTAACTGTAATAAATCTGGTACCAAGACCAAGATTATGTATAAATTGAGCGGGATCTGATAGATTTAGGACAGTGCTCAATAATTTAATTTACAATAAAATAATTAAATATGATTTTTTTTTTTTTTTAATAATGAGGATTGTATTTACCTACAGTAGTATCACCGACATTAGCTTCAGTGCATATTTGGCTGAAATTAACCTTGCTTTTTTTGTAAACCCACTTGAACCTTTAAGCTGTCCCTGCAGTACTTGCTTTATTTGGCCGCTGAGTAAAAAACCCAAAGGCTTTGATTAAACAGTTTGCCATTTATTCTCTCCAAAACGCCCAAAAAGATGCATTTTATCACCTTATACGGCAGGGAAATACAATGCTGCTTCTACAAATTCATTCCGACACTGTTTACAGCAGGGACAATCTTGTGAGACGTCTCTATTGACAGCCAGCCAGTGAAATACCTGAGCAGCAGATGTGGGTCAGAGGAATTCTCCTTAGCTTCCAACACCAGCTTAACACCCTAGTGGCTGAGAAAACCATACTATGCAAGTCAATGTGTTTAGGGAAACAAGGAAAATCAGGTGTTCTGTCACGATCTGGCCAAGTACGATAATCGAAACGGTTGATTCAACAGGAATTGGCATTGTGAAATTACACGTTCTGCTCCACAGCTCTCTGGTGTTCCTGTTAAATGAGCCTGATGGGTAATAAGCATTTACGTGACGAGTCAAATGCTTATTACCGTCTGGAACGGCACAGCACGTCTCTGAATGCAATTTTGCTTGTCTTTCAGAACCATTCGGCGTCCATGACTGAAGTCACATGACTAAGGGGGCAGCACCGGGTCAAGTTTGCTTCACCTCAACACTTCTAGGCACAAAAAGATTTTTTTGTACTGTGGCATACTGTAAAAAAAGAAAAGAAAAAAAAGAGTATTATGTTGTAACTAGTTGTACCTAGAAGCAGCTGTTTTGTACATTTTGTATAAGAGCGTGCTGTAGCTTTTCCCTCATAATGTCGACACTGCTCAATTCATTGATTTCTGCCTTCTTTGTCATGTTTTACATCACAAAAAGTAAATATATACAGTCTATATATAATGTAATTCAAACATCGATGTTGTTATGTGGTATTTGTACAAATAATGATTTTATTATTTTTTTTTTCCTGTACATTTTTGGACAAAGATCATTTTGTATTCTTTTGGTTAGCTGTATAAAGCATTTTGATCAACTTTGCCTGCTGATTTTCCAGGAATGTTTTTGGTATACCTGTTTTTTGGTGTAAGATTTAAAGAAAACGTGTTGAATTGTTACACGTCGTTGTATCGGATTCTCCTCTGGCATCTTTGAATGGCCTTGTACTCAGCATGAAATACACAACACTGTTTGAATAACCTGTTATTCTCGACTTGTGTTTTGTTTTTTTCTTTCAAGTTTGCATTTCATTTGAAATGCTAAATATATTTTCCTGAGTAGTCTGTCAAATAAATAGTCTGAGTCCAATAACTTGAGTGGGTTTCATTTTTTAAGAATGGTAATGTATTTGATTGCCGTTTGTGCCATAATCTCATGACAAGTATGTTTTTACAGTACTCTTATTAGTACCACTTTGGTTAAAAACATGCTTTTGCAGCCATGGTGGTGTTTGACATCTACCAGCTGGCGCTAACCAGACAAACCTTGATGCTTTTGAATGGATGAGTGTTTATCGACATGCACATTTTGGAAAGGGAACAGATTTGATGAAGTCAAAAAAGTTCAGCAGCTACAGTCACTTAAAAGTCAAAAAAGCATATACAAGCAACACAAAATTACTACCAGTGGCTCCTGACGATATACTGAGGTCTTATGAAGTGAAACGATCCGTCATTGCAAGAAAATGAGCATTATTTACAACATTATTACCTGTAATCCAGAGCCTCAGGCAAACAGAGTAAAGTCTGGTTAACGAACGAATCATTCTTCTGAATCAGTTCTTTTTGGTGAATCAGTTCAACCAGTTCACTGAATCGGACTTGAAGCGTCTGAAACAGTTCGCGGCTCGAGCAGCACAGATCTACAAGTTTTTCAATCAAAACTTACTTTCAGACATGCCGGACAGTCACTCCGACTTAAAATGAGTCAAAATTCATATATGATTCCATGATGCTGGTTTTTGCCAACTCATTCAACGCTCCAGTTCCTCCAACAGTCACTGAACTGAGGCACTCAGAACAAAGACGATGAGCCGCTGATATGAAAGTTTTTATGGTTTCTCATTGTTTATGTAAAAAGTTGAGCTGATGAAGATTAGTTTATTCACTTTAGACTCGTAAAACATCCAAGTTCCACATCATTATTGGGTGCTTTAATAATATAATTGTGTACATGTTAAGTCATTGCATGATTACATAAACAAACTAGTGAACTGAACCAGTTCATTGAAATGAACTCCGAAAGAACCAGTTTGTGGAAAATAATCAGATTTGTTTGCTTGAGGCTCTGGATTACAAGTAGTAATGTTGTAAATAAAGTTCAGTTTCTTGCACACACCAATCGTTTTGCTTCATTAGATCTTAATATATTTTCAGGAGCCACGGGTATTAATTTTGTGTTCCTTGATATGCTCTTTTTTTCTTATAGGCTG
Source organism: Sinocyclocheilus rhinocerous (assembly GCF_001515625.1). Lineage (NCBI taxonomy): Eukaryota > Metazoa > Chordata > Actinopteri > Cypriniformes > Cyprinidae > Sinocyclocheilus > Sinocyclocheilus rhinocerous. Next base: position 49,344 of record NW_015648616.1, read on the forward strand.
GCAGCTGCTCACTTGCAATTTATGAATCACCAAGAACCACAGTTTCAGCTAAAAAAAAATCTTCTTTACTGTTCTACTCGAAAAAAAAAAAAGTAAACTACATCTTTGATGGCCCGAGGGTGAGAAAAATAACAGCATATTTAAATTTTTGGTGAACTGTTGCTTAAATGTCCTTCCCCTCATCAGTTGGCTCAAAAGCACACTTTATATCAGCTGGGCAAGGCACGAGCAGCTCAACAAGAATAAGAGAAACACACTGCTCAAGATAAGAAATTGCAGGCTGATCTGGATTGGAAACTTGTTTTCCCACATGAAATTATTTCCACCAAGTTTAGACCAGATTTGTTACTGCGATTCAACTCTTACTGTTATATATCATAGAGCCAACGGTGCCTTAGGAAGATGCAGCTGAGGAAGCAAACAAATGCAAGAAGTTCAAGTACACATATATTTCAGAGGAGGAAAGACAATAGGGATAGGAAACACGTTTTCCCAGTCAAAATAATTTACAGAGGGTTTGTATCTGTGTCCACCAGTAGGCTACTTAAACAAATGGTATTCCGAGGAAATAATCTACGGCAGGCTATCAGATGCCTGTCTGAAACTGTAGAGAGAAGTTGCAACTGGCTATGGTTGAAAAGAATGGACTATACTTAGGCCTCAAATGAGAAAAAAATAATTATAAACAGAAAAAAGGTTATAAACAGAGGGGGGTGTCCTGCAAGGTTCGCTGTTGAGCCCACTGGAGATGTTGTGGGTTTATCAGCAAAACATCAAGGAAAACAGGTGCCCACCTGATGACCTCAGTCATTTGGTAGCCTCTAATAATCCTCCCTTCCCTTTATTACCACTCCCCCAGTCTACATCTCATCAAAGCTGATTAATTATGGATTGTAAAAGATTATACCTATTCCTATTTGCTTAAATGGGATGATACTCTTACTCTGCTTGGAGTGAAATATTAATTTCACACTTTACTACTCCACCGTATCAATTTTGTTCTACCTATTTGTTTTTAAAAATAGTATGTGAAACCATACACTGGAAAAGTTCAGTTTCTTGCACACACCAATCGTTTTGCTTCATTAGATCTTAATATATTTTCAGGAGCCACGGGTATTAATTTTGTGTTCCTTGATATGCTCTTTTTTTCTTATAGGCTGGCAGCTGTTCACTTGCAATTTATGAATCACCAAGAACCACAGTTTCAGCTTCTTTACTGTTCTACTCGAAAAAAAAAAAGTAAACTACATCTTTGATGGCCCGAGGGTGAGAAAAATAACAGCATATTTACATTTTTGGTGAACTGTTGCTTAAATGTCCTTCCCCTCATCAGTTGGCTCAAAAGCACACTTTATATCAGCTGGGCAAGGCACGAGCAGCTCAACAAGAATAAGAGAATCACACTGCTCAAGATAAGAAATTGCAGGCTGATCTGGATTGGAAACTTGTTTTCCCACATGAAATTATTTCCACCAAGTTTAGACCAGATTTGTTACTGCGATTCAACTCTTACTGTTATATATCATAGAGCCAACGGTGCCTTAGGAAGATGCAGCTGAGGAAGCAAACAAATGCAAGAAGTTCAAGTACACATATATTTCAGAGGAGGAAAGACAATAGGGATAGGAAACACGTTTTCCCAGTCAAAATAATTTACAGAGGGTTTGTATCTGTGTCCACCAGTAGGCTACTTAAACAAATGGTATTCCGAGGAAATAATCTACGGCAGGCTATCAGATGCCTGTCTGAAACTGTAGAGAGAAGTTGCAACTGGCTATGGTTGAAAAGAATGGACTATACTTAGGCCTCAAATGAGAAAAAAATAATTATAAACAGAAAAAAGGTTATAAACAGAGGGGGGTGTCCTGCAAGGTTCGCTGTTGAGCCCACTGGAGATGTTGTGGGTTTATCAGCAAAACATCAAGGAAAACAGGTGCCCACCTGATGACCTCAGTCATTTGGTAGCCTCTAATAATCCTCCCTTCCCTTTATTACCACTCCCCCAGTCTACATCTCATCAAAGCTGATTAATTATGGATTGTAAAAGATTATACCTATTCCTATTTGCTTAAATGGGATGATACTCTTACTCTGCTTGGAGTGAAATATTAATTTCACACTTTACTACTCCACCGTATCAATTTTGTTCTACCTATTTGTTTTTAAAAATAGTATGTGAAACCATACACTGGAAAAAAATCGGTGTAGGATTTACTCAACAGGATTAACACTCAATAATTATTAGTAAATTTAAAAAATAATTGCAAAGAAATGGCAAGTAGAACATTTAATTAAACATTAGATGTTGAAGTAGAAGACCGAAATAGTGTTTTCTTGTAAAACATATTCCAATAATCATTGTTTTATATACAACTTTGAAATTTTTTTTTTATAGTCTATCCATTATCGGTGCTAATCTCACTAACAACATCAAGACCCACCTCCATAATAAACTGATAAAGGAAAAAAGATGGATGTCTGATCAAATATATCTTATGAGTGGGTAAATATTGCTTTGTATGCTGCTGTTGTTTTGACTTGTTGAAAACAATAGTTTTAAAATGACGTTACAAGAGTTTGGCTGACTCTCTGAGAGAGCAGGTGCAACCGGTCCACTACCAATGGCATCACACACAGAATAACTCAAAATAGTAATGATAAATGAAATGACATATTTTTCTTCAGTTTAACAAAATAAACAAATAAAGATGATTCACTTAAAATTTGTATAAACTATTACTTGTTTAACACATAAATTGTTCAGAAACCATTTCCATCTTAAACGCAAAGAAAAGTTTGCAATATAACTTTTATTGCAATAAATGTATCTGTTCAGTACTTTAAGAAGCTTCATAGCACCTCAATAAAAATTGGTTTTGTATTGTGTGGTTCTCTGGGTAAGACCTTTCTGCTTAAAATAAATGAGTGAGCTGGAAAAATCCATTCAATACTACACTCCTGAAAAATGCACTGTCATGAGATACAAGGTTTTAAAAATGTTTCTTAGAAAACTATGGAACCTAGTAACTCTAGAATCTGCATAGTCTACCTGCTACCATGTTATCTAAAAGAAAGAGAGAGAGAAAAAAAGATGAAATATTATTCACAGCAGTTATTTCAGATGAAACAGTAGTTTCAGAAGATTTAGACATGGCCAAACTTTCAGCATTGCAGTCTTATTTCTAGCCAACTACTGATTTCACGTCTAACACCACTCTGTCATTTTCCTTCAAGCAATAATAGGATTATTATAAAAATGTTCCAGCATTATAGATGGTATTAAGCTTTTGCTTAAATAACTCTTGCGTTTTTAACATTCAAGAGTACATTTAACTTAAACTTTTAAGAGTACATTTAAAGGTGGGTTCTTTAAGTCTTACTTGAGCACATTTCTAATGACAAAAAATTACTTTTAATTTGTTACACTAAAACTTTATTTTAATGCAGTAAATGCTATGAAATGCATGGTTTATTCCAAGGGTGCTATCTCGTTTTACTGGGGCATGAGCAATGTCTCGTTTGTAAATTAATCTTCCTTTGAATTCAGTTATATAATATGTTATTTGGAAGGTATATTCCAGTGGACACTGAGATAATGCAGATATTATTAATACATATGATCAAACATATTAAGTAAACTTCATAAATTCACCAAATTTCAAAACAACTGATATGCATTGTGCTGATGAACTTGTTTGATAAGGAACATTTAAAATGTAATTTTGTAAAATGTTTTTTTCTGTCACTTAATTATGACCATATTTAAACTGCAGCTCTCATCTTTCTTTCTTTTTACATTTCAGATTCACCTTCGTGCCTCGCCTTCCTTTCTACTCTCTCTTTCCCTTCTTCCATATCTGACTTGAATTTCGTGACTGAAGACTCCTTTTTTCTAAAAGTAACATTTTATGTACAGTGTTGGGGGTAACTCATTACAAGTAATGCGAGTTACGTAATCAGATTACTTTTTTCAAGTAACTAGTAAAGTAACACATTACTTTTTTAATTTACAAGAAAATATCTGAGTTTTTCAAAAAAGTAATGCCAGTTACTTTGTTTTCCCATTTATTGACTGACAAGTCTCCTGTCCCCATATTGGGAGAAATCGGGAGTACAGAGGCATTGTGTGCGCTGTGTGAACATGATGTTACTGTAGTTCTAGACTAAATGTGAATGTGCATTAATTCATCCCACTCACAAAAAACAGATTTAGTATTCATCAAAATGAATTAAAACAGTGAAATGCAAACTCAGAATATGACGCAAACCTGCAATAATTAAATATGTTAAATAACACAAATGTATCTAATCCCATTTTATTAACCAATATCTTTGCTGCTGACCTTTGATGATCCAGTTCAACCATACTAATAAGCAAAAATGACTTTAGAGAAACTAACAACTGTGCTTCATCGTTTTTTTATTGCTGAAGAGTGTTTATTCTCCTGCGATCTACTGTACAGACGTGAATTTACTTTTCCTTCAGCCTGAGGTTTATTCATTACACTTTTTGGTGTGAAAGGGCTTTTACATTTGCTATAAATAGAACTTCTTATATTAAAAACAATCAAGTCCTGCTTATATTTAAAAAGTAACGCGAAAGTAACGCAAAAGTAATATAACGCATTACTTTCCATAAAAAGTAACTAAGTAACGTAATTAGTTACTTTTTTAGGGAGTAACGCAATATTGTAATGCATTACTTTTAAAAGTAACTTTCCCCAACACTGTTTATATATATCTGAATCTGAATGTCAAAAGACTTTGGGTAGAGTGGGGGAAAACGCTCCCTTGGGGTAACCCCCCACTAGATAAAGTCAAGATAAATTTTTGTTGTAACTATGGACTACGTTGACGAGAGTAATGTAGAAGTATTCACCATAAAACTTACACTGGTGATGGTACCTGAGAGAAAACGGATTTCAAAGTAAATGATCAAATTTTCAGCAGTAAGAAAACTCTAATGCTCCGTGACGATTTAAAATAACAAACCATCTGCACTACACCTAAACTTACCCGATAGTATGAACAAAAGTGAATGTGATGTATAACGCAATCGCAAGAATGCCGTTTTAGCTTGTTTTTCGATCTCTCATCTCTCAGCTCTTTCATCGTGAGTAATGTTTTTGATGGGATTCTTACCCAAGGATTAATCGTTTCGGCATCCTAAGTCCCGCCGACTGAGCTACCGAGCAAGCATGTTACGTCCGGAAACTGAAACATATGGAGCTGTATCATAACTGTGCACGAAAATGATTAAAAAAGATCGCTGTTCTACCGCCTCTAGTGTTCATTTCTGTTGGAAACTGCAGTGATATGTACTTATTGGTACATATTTTGCGTCTTGCAAAAAAGTTCCTAGAGGTACCTTTTGGTCATGAGATCTGTGGCCTGTAGCACGAAGCAAGATGAACAAACTCAGAGTTGCAGAGTAAGTTTTGAGTTGAAAAAAACCTGATAAAGCCAACCTGGTTTAGATCAGGTTCACTGGGCTCACAAAGCTATGGAGCTTATACTATGACAAAACTAATTGAATTTGTATTGTGTACATTTTAATTATTGACAAGTGTCATTTAACAAAACTGAATATTATGTGGCATTTAATAGTTAAATGTAGTTAGTTCTGAATTTTTATGGCAGAGTTTTATAGAGATGTATTTTCAAACAGCAATTTTTTTGTTCTGAAATCGTAGACTGCAAATATCCAGTTTTTAAAAATACAGCTTCAAGTTTTCAAGATGAAGAGGAAATTCGGAACATCAAATTCAATATTCTAAAATTCAATACCAGATCGTAGAGAAAGTAGGTCAGAGGTAATCCACAGGGAAGAGTAGATGATCTTCGAAAAGTCAAACGAAGCATTTTGGCCAATTAGTAGTTTTCTGGCGTTTAGCATTCTCAGCACGTGAAACGTTTGTCTAAGCCATTGATTCTTAACCTTTTTTTTACTCCAAGGCCCCCCTCCTCTCCAAATCAATACATACTTTGCAAAAATGTCACTGCAGATATTCTTTACAAGTTAAAAGTACTTTAAAAATGGATCGGTTCCTTGTGCCAAGTAGGCCTGTCCCCGACTAAAGATTTTTTCTAGTCAACTAGTCACATGTTTATTTTAAGTTCTTTTCCACAGGAAAAAAAAACAATAAGGGATTGATCCATGTCATACAGTAAGCACGATAATACTCCCAAACTCCTAAACACTTGAAATGAGCCTATATAGCGATTTTATTAATTTAAAAATAGTTTATTCTGGATTCTTGGTCACCAAAATAACTAGTTGGTTGAATAAAAATATTTGGACTTTATGTAATAAAATTCCTAAAACCTCAAATTAGCATCAGGTGGCTAGTTATCTAGCCAGATAGCATCAGCTACCAATATTTTTAAAATGGGCTATTCCAATTTTGTAATACTGGTTATATTCTTTTTCATTTTAAACTAAAACGGCCTGTACTCTGATTTTTCTGTAAATGTAGTGCTTTGTCAGACTGGAGGCATTTTACCCCACCCATGGGGGCATTTTACTCCACCTGTGGGGCAAACCCACCCCCCTTTAAATTTTTTTTTAAAATGTAATAACATGAAAACTCTGGACATTTGTCATACTTTTTATTTATAAGTTTATATGTTATGCCATTGTCACTAAAACTATTCTGGACACATGTAACTTTTGTTTCTCACATGACTAAATGTTCATGTCAATCTGTGTTCATTCTGACCAGAACAATGCACTATCACTTTAATTCAGCGCATGCATACGATTGTCGGCGTCGTCAGAAAACTTAGGAAAGACTGTATCCAAACTGGAGCTGGTGCATCTGTAGGCATCCATGATAGAAAAAAAAAGCATAATATAATATAATATAATATAATATAATATAATAATATTGCATGGCTCTGTGGAATACTTGATTCTGATTGGTCAGTCGCGACATTCCGAGGTCTGTTATCCCTCAATAACAACCGGTAAAAACTAATAACACAGGCTCATCCGGGTAACTGAAGTCGGCGCTGTACTCTTGCCAGGAACAGTTTTTTTCTTGGTGGAAGCTTTGCGTTTTTTAGCTAATAAAACATTAAAACTCGATTCAAAATTGTGTATAATTATTTAATTATGTCATCCTGGTATCGCAGACTCGCTCTCTCGTTTCATACAAA
>NW_015648616.1:57832-62575 GCF_001515625.1 Sinocyclocheilus rhinocerous
TCCTCTGACCTCTGACATCAACAAGGCATTTTCGTCCACACAGCTGCCGCTCACTGGATATTTTCTCTTTTTCGTACCATTCTCTGTAAACCCTAGAGATGGTTGTGCGTGAAAATCCCAGTAGATCAGCAGTTTTTGAAATACTCAGACCAGTCCGTCTGGCACCAACAACCATTCCACGTTCAAAGTCACTTAAATCCCCTTTCTTCCCCATTCTGATGCTCGGTTTGAACTTCAGCAAGTCGTCTTCACCACATCTAGATGCCTAAACGCATTGAGTTGCTGCCATGTGATTGGCTGATTAGCAATTGAACAGGTGTACCTAATAAAGTGGCCGGTGAGTTTATATATATATATATACATATAACTATATATATAGTTTAATGTGCATTATATTAAGCGGAAATTAATGGTTATTCTTGGTCACCAAAATAACTAGTTGGTTGAATAAAAATATTTGGACTTTATGTAATAAAATTCCTAAAACCTCAAATTAGCATCAGGTGGCTAGTTATCTAGCCAGATAGCATCAGCTACCAATATTTTTAAAATGGGCTATTCCAATTTTGTAATACTGATTATATTCTTTTTAATTTTAAACTAAAACGGCCTGTACTCTGATTTTTCTGTAAATGTATTGCTTTGTCAGACTGGGGGCATTTTACCCAACCTGTGGGGCAAAATACCCCCGATACAAATTTTTGTAAAAAATCTAATAACGTGAAAACTCTGGACATTTTTCATACTTGATTTATAATTTATGTCATTGTCACTAAAACTATGATAACTGTTCTGTTAACTTTCGTTTCACAGAAAAAAATTACACAGTCCTTAAGGGGGGTTGTTTTCCCCCACTCTACCCTACTACCTTTCATGATGAGGGAGTCCTCCTTTGAGGTGAAGCCAAAATCACCAGAGTCATACCGAATAAACCAAAACTATTTTATCATTTAAAGAAGTGTCCCTTTAATTAAAGACCATTGTTATGCTTTGAAAGTGTAAACTCATTCATGGAATCATGAATCACCTCTTCAAAAGAACATTTCTAATCCAATGCAGGTTTGACCTCCCCTCTCAAATGTATCTAAAACACACTTCTCTTCACAGAGAAACTCTATGCACATTAGATACGGCCAAAGGAGAGCAGTCTGTTAAAAACGTGGACTTTAATTCTTTATAGTTATATGGGCAAATAAAATCCTTCACAGTAAACGTTGAATGCACATAGCTTTAAATGTGGAGTAAACAAATCATTGCCCATCAGCACCAAATCCTCATGCCAGCTGTGCAGTGGGTTTGAGAGTCTTGAGTTTTGAGAGTGTTGGGATGTTTGCTGCTTCAGGGTTTGAATGACTTGCAGTCATTAACAGACCAATGAATCAGAGTGTCTGCTACTTATAGCATAATTTCAGCCTCTTTAGTCATTCAAGTCATGACTCAAGTCATTAAGAGAATGAAAAGTTGACATAAATGTGTAATAAACATCCCGAGGGCTTCAGATGCAGATAGTTCATGTAGCAGGGCACTGAAGCAGCAGTGAGCTGATGGGTTAGGATGGTTTAACTATGCCACAGAGGAGCCAACTTTGCCTATAGAGGATTCCCATTCAGTCGCTGCGATAACTAACATCTGCTGAACATATCTTGCCTGCTTGTGTTCTTATGTTTGTTCTTCGTAGCACCCTAACATTTTACGAATGATCATAGTGACATGAAAAGGTTTTGATATTTGATATTCTCTTTTGACTTATTGCCTATTTGGAGAACAAAAAGGTTGTACATTTTCAAACGGAATGTAATATTGCACAAATGGAAACATTTTGGTAAAAAAAAAACTTAACATAGACTCTGTGAAAATGTAAATGAATATTAGTAAAACTAATAACTGGATGGACTACACGTCCCTACAGACATCCTCACACTGCTAAAATGCTGTTCTCTCTGTATTACATAATTTTTTTGCACACTCCTTCTTATTTGTTGCATGTTTCCTGCTTGCTTACTGTCTTTTGTTTGCTTTGTTACTTTAATAAACACCCTGCTCACATATCTACATCCCTGCCTGCTTTCTTAACTTCCTGCATGTTACATTATTATTGAATTATGAACCCAGACTTTAGCTGGTGCTAGAGAGGCATGTTGCTCCTATAAAGGTTTATTGGGTTTATTATATCTTTTGAAATTTTCCAGATGCTGTGTCCCAGTAACCACTATAAATAATAAATATTATATATAATAAATAATAATAAAATATAATATAAATAAAATAACAAATAATAAAATGAGTCTTTTCGATTTAGAAAAGGCTTGCATTCTAAAAAAGCTTAGAAATGGCTTTGTAACCCTTTCCAAACAAGTATGTATATCTCAGTTTTTCCCTCTCTTTTGGTGTTTACCTGCATAGGTTTTGTGGTGGAAGAGTTCAATATGCTGCACATGCAAATTCAACAGGACTCCTCCAAAAACTGAATTCATGATGATCTGAGCATCATGAATTCATGACCGGAGTTTACTTTTAATAATGTGCCTGAGCAACTGATAGATAAAGTTATAGTTTGTTCTTCACATTTCATAATGGACTGATTTGTGAATTACTCTAAACATGCTAAGCACATTTAATTTTAACCTTACATTGTGTTTTAATGAGCGTCAAACCAGTGGTTAATGCTGTTAAGACATCAAGCGCAATGTTCTTTGAGTGTTGCTAATAAAATCATGTCATTTAGAGTAATTTAGAACACAATGGGTAATACAAGCACATTTAAAACTGTATACAGAAAAAAAAGGGTTCATCTGTAATTGATACAATGTTGAAATGTTGAGAAAAAATTTCTTAAAATTGAATTTTTGTAAGCCCAGTGGTCAAATGTTACATGGCCTCTCAATTTTCTGTGTTATTAAAGCCACCTAATTCTTTGTCTGATCTGGAAACTGGAAGGATAAGCGGTAGGCTATTTTAAAAAGGAAAATTTAAAAGGTGAAAATGAATTATAGAGAATCCATACATTTATTCCCACTGTGTTAATAATATGTGGTCATGTAATCAATCAAGTAACTGTAGTGTGAATATGAGTATATTAATATAATCGAATTACAAGTACTTATTTTTTGGGGAATTTGATTACATACAGTAATTACATAAAGTTACTATCCGAGACTGCATATCTCTATCACAGTATCAAAACATGACATGCTGTAAAGGAGGGCATGGATACAGTGCAACGAAGTTAGCCAATCTCAGCAGTGGGTGTCTACTTCTGTTTCTTGAAAAGGTAATTGTTTCTTTACCTTTACTTCGCAAACTTTATGAACTAACCCCGAGAAACAGTATATACAAATCTAAAACTACATTTCATGACTCCTTTAAAATTAAGATATTCAACACAGTTTTGTTGTTTGTTTATAAATATTACTTAAAAAATAAGGAACTGTAAATGTTATTTGAAGTCAGAACTGTAAAGTATAATGAAGTATACCCTTTAGTCAAAACTCTTACAGTTCATTATATTGCAAATGGACACTTGAAACTAATTTAAGAAGATTTGAAAGAACTTAATCTCCCAGACAAATATCTCAAAGCCATTTTAATTCATAGAAACATAACAATTCAAGGTTAACAGCGTGTGTTCAAGGTTAACACTTCCTTGTTACAACTCCAGAGACGACGGCACGGCTTTCTTCTTAAAAAAACGTTCTCAGCTCTGTGTATCAATAGGCAGGAGACGCTATCATACATCACAGTTTGACACCTTAAATAAATGTCATTTTGACACATAAATGTCTTCCCTTTAGGTAGTTACGCACTGTCATTTTCCACGTCGCCGCATAAAAACAAAGTATCCTCAGAATTTAACTTCTGGGAACACAGAAATACACACTGCTTATATCCAATTTTTATATCCGACTTCATTTCTTCTCTTCTGTCCTTTTTCTTCAAGTTCAGTTCAATGAGGAATCAAACAAAAAAAAAAAGTCTAAATAAAAAAAGGACTTCAGAGAATGTGCAGAGAAAGTCTTGCTTCCCTTAGGAGCCGCAATTGAAATAATCAACCGGTAGGTCCAAGCCTTTGAACAATGTAACCCATAAAACTCCAGCCACATCTCTCACGAGTCTAGGACTCGATTGAAGTCTTTGTCTTCTGATACTGTTCCAGGTCTTTTTTCTTCTTCATGGCAAGCTGTAGTTGCTTTTTGATGAGCTGGATTTGTGTTTCCAGGTCTGTCAGTTCCTGTACTATGGGGTTCTGGGAAAGGTCCAGCAAGTCGGTTCTTCCGTTCGATGTGGTCTGTAACGGAAGCTGTCTCTTGTCCTGTGGGGACAGCAGCTCTTTACAGTGAGAACATTCCAGGTCATTTTGTTGTCCCTCTTGATTGGACAGTTTTCGTCTGTTGCAGTTGGAGGTTCCCAAAGAGTTCCACGGCATTTGCTGGTTGTTTCCAACATCACAGCTTAATCGGGACAAGAACGATACCACATTATCAGTATATAAACAGCATTTTAAGAAGTATGCCATGAAAAGTTATAGTTCTGTCATGACAACTCTCGGAGGGATTGGCATGGTAATTTACATGACAATGTTAATGTATTTGGTCTTGGCGGAATAGATCTGCTACGCTGCAGTACCGAGCAAGTACTGAGACTTGCTACTGCCAATACATCCACAACATGCTGCTGTGAGCATGTAAGAAATATTGCTGCTGCAAATATAACATACATGAAATAACCCCCATATAGCATACACGA
>NW_015648616.1:63145-83530 GCF_001515625.1 Sinocyclocheilus rhinocerous
GAGCAGCGAGCTCATTGGCTACCGATACAGGAGAGAACCAATCAGCTGTGCCATGTGATAATGATATCATTAGGTCAGATTGAGTTAGACCTATCGGACTGCGCCATCTAGAGTTTCATGCCAGAACTCTGCATTTGTTCTAGTTGTAATGAAAAACATTGTTTATAAGGACTTTATTCTGTACAATACAAAGAGAGAATTTTTGACTGGTCTTTCCATGCATATGCAACAAAACTGATCTGTTTTTATTTGTTTATACCAAGTGTTCTGAAGCCATATAATAGCTTAAAATCTTCACATCTAACCAAGATTTCCTTGGCATGTTCCTGAGAGATGCAGCCATCATGAATTATGTGTTCTTGTAAGTCAAATCTTAAATTAACTGCCTGATCTGTTTCACAAAACTAGTCTGACAAAGATCAACAAATAATGACTTTAAAAGACGTGCTACTTTTATGGTGATTGATGTCATTTTTGAAGCTTGAAAGTTCCTGTTCATTGTAATTGCATGAAAAATAGCAGCAAGTTTATTTTTAATTAAACTAAAGCTGAAACAAAATATCAATATCAATAGCAAAACATTAGATTAAATACTTGAACTTAAAATAAAAAAAAACTACATATATTTTAGAAATGTAGCCTAAGCTGAAGTTCTTCAATTATTAAAACCAAAACTGAAATAAAAAATAAAGCTAAATAGGAATAAAACTGAAAACAAAATCTAATAAAAATGATAAAAACGCATAACATATTGCAAGAATTGCTAAAGCTAAAATTAGCATAAAAATAAAAAGCTAATTGAAAATATTACTAAATTCTTAATAATGAATAATAATATAAAAATAACACTGAAATAGCACTGATTGTTTAGAGTGGCATGAGGGTAAGTACAGTAAATTATGACAATTCTCATTTTTAAATTAAAATATTGCTTTAAAGATGTCTTTAATTACTAATAATATATCAGAAGCGAACAGTACTTTAAACAAAATATAGTTATAAGTAAAGCATATTAAAGGACTTACAACAAAATACTGGTAAACTTGTAAGATAATCTTTATTTTGTTTGATTCATATGATGTCAGAAAGATCAATCCATTTAGATTTCACTTTTTATAATGCTTTGAAATAGCAAAGTTTCCTGAGAATGGCACTACTTTAGCACTTCCATGTTGCTTTAATGCTAGACATTATTCAAAAGCTCATTTGTTATGAAAGCAGTTTACCTTTTCTCCGGTGTTGCAACCGTCTGTAATTTGTCTTCTTTGAAAGTCGGGTTAAGTGCTCGATGTAATCGCTGAAAAAACAATTAAATTAAGTGTTGTTAAAGAAAAGTGGCGTTGAGAATTACAAAGTGAGTAATGAGCAAAGCTTTTCTTTAATGCTACAACGAGTCACCAAGATGACATGCAATTATGTGTAATATAACCAGCGTGGAATTGTGCAAATGAACTTACTTGACTGGTGTGAAGCCAGTATTTATGCTGTGACGACTGCTGCATTCTGGGTATCAGGCAGCGATGGACGATGTGTTCACCCAGTGTGGTGAGCAGAGACAAGGCCACTCCAACGCACAGCATGACAAATAACCCTGAGAAGTGCTTTATCCCCATCTGTAACGTCTGAGGATGACAACAGAAAGTCAAGGTTAGAAAAGAGGAATGCAATTTTGTCAGTATTTAGTTCCATAAAACTCCATATGTGACCCTGGACCACAAAACCAGTCAGAAGGGTCAATTTTTCGAAATTGAGATTTATGTAACATCTGAAAGCTGAATAAATAAGATTTCCATTGATGTATGGTTTGTTAGGATAGGACAATATTTGGCCGAGATACAACTATTTGAAAATCTGGAATCTGAGGGTGCAAAAAAATCTAAATATTGAGAAAATCACCTTTAGAGTTGTCCAAATGAAGTTCTTAGCAATGCATATTACTAATCAAAAATTACATTTTAATATATTTACAGTAGGACATTTACAAAATATCTTCATGTAACATAATCTTTACTTAATATCTTAATGATTTTTGGCATAAAAGAAAAATCAATCACTTTAACCCATACAATGCATTTTTGGCTATTGCTACAAATATACCCCAGCGACTTAAGACTGCTTTTGTGCTCCAGGGTCACATATTGTTTAGCTTATTCTGTAAGACACAAAATGAGATGTCTATATAAGTAGACATTTTTAAAGGCAAAGAAAGATTAACACCATTAAACCATCAACAGAAGTAGTTTGAATGACTTGTGCACTCTATTCCAAGTCTTCTACGAGGAACAAATCATAGCTATTATCCTCTGAAAACGTTCCTCTTCACTCAGAGCTCTCTAGAAAAACTATGGAAAAGTAGTGCACTGGAATGGAAAAACGCATTCGGCGTGAACGGCCCCTTAACACAAATTCATTTTAAAAAGTTGTTATTTTCAGTCCTAACAAAATAGACAGCCCCTACTATCTGCTGCTCCTGATTCGAAAGGAAATGTGTCATCAAGTCATTTAGATAGATCCACTTTCTTGAGTGAACATCTTCAAAATGACAGCTTCTCTGATTTTTGAGTTTGTATCAAGTCAAGTCAAGTCAAGTCACCTTTATTTATATAGCGCTTTTAACAATACAGATTGTGTCAAAGCAACTGAACAGCATTAATTAGGAAAATAGTGTGTCAATAATGCAAAATGACAATAGTAAACACTAATTTTCCAGTTAAAGACAGTTCATCATTGAATCAGTGATGTCTTCATTCAGCTCAGTTCAGTGGGGGCCAGTTCTCCTCTGACCGGACCAAACCAGCAGTTCAATTATCAGTTCAGTATCAGACTCACCTCTGTGACTGCAAAGCTTCTTTTACCGCAGGGTACCACCTTATACCACTTATCATGCAGCATGTCCATAAATCCATCAGATTTGTACTGACTGACCAGCTCAGAGATATTTGAGGTGAGAGGAGAGTTCTGTTTGAGCCCAATGCCATAGCCTGTGGATGGATGGGAAATAAATTTTTTTATCAGCATGTGCACAGTAGTTCATTCACTCCATAACTTAGAAACAATAATAAGTGAGAAGCATGCATTTACTAGCCTTCAATCGCAAAAGGCTTTCCCACTGTCAGCGTCTTGCAGTCTGCATCAATAGACACTTCATAATCTAAAAGTGCTTTGTCCATTATAAAAGCATCCAGCTTTTGGGGATCATCCCTGGAATGGCATCATACAGTTTGCTATTATATAATGACATTTGCTGCATTCAGACATTCAGACATTCACAATATGAACTTTTAAAATTGGTTTTGATGTTTTGATACCTACACGCTTGCAGAAGGGAACACAGAAGGCCAATTTACTACTAGCAGTTACATTCTTGTTTATCCTATGCGATTCGAAATGTATGTTATCTTGCAAAAACACGTGCTGGATTGATTTAAAAAGAGAGACCTGGCTAACCTTCTTAGGAAAATATTGCAAATTTCATCTACTTCTCCTGAAATCTATTCATTCTGCCCTGCTTGAAGGAATTATACACTGTGCCAATATTTTGGAGTATGTGGTCTGATTTGAGGACTGCATCAAATCATGTCCCGAAGGTTGTGGAAACTCAAAAGAGGAGTTTCAGACTTGCAACAGAGGATATGAAAGGAGGAAAACCTCTTCTAAATTTAGTTAAGTGTGGCCTGTCGAACACTCAAGTGACATCTGGAGAGTCTAGCTTATGTGCTTGTGCATTTCTACAATTATTAAAAAATAAGTATTAATAAAACAAAATTGTATTTTATTTTATATTTTATTTTATTTTATTTTATTTTATTTTATTTTATTTTATTTTATTTTATTTTATTTTATTTTATTTGTTTTTATTTATTTTTTTATTTATTTATTTTTTTTAATTTTTTAATTTTTTTTAATTTTATGATCAGGTTGTCGTTGTTTTCCATGTCCTACATTTTCCATTCTGTCCATCCATCAATAAGCAACAGCAACAACTTTAGCTCACAAATCTTTTGGTTTAAGTGCCCTGCCCTTGTCATAACTACTTCCCTACATTACAGCACAATCCTACTTTTTATTTTTATTTTAAGGGTTCAAGAGGTACGGCATAACAGAAATGACCTACTTGCTTCCCCAACATGGATTGTTATTTAAAAAAATAATATTTTTCAGATAAATGCTAAATATATTTAAACATTTAAATGCCAAAATATATTACAAAATGGGCAATAAAATTAATTGAGTAAATGAAAAATATATATTTTTTAAATATATTTTGGACAAACTGAAAATGATTGAAAATAAATGATTAAATATATTTATGAAAATATATTTAAACATCTGACATTTCGCATTTAAAAATATATATGATTTTTAATATATGTATTGCTTGATATTTAGAATGTATACTTCGCAATGAAGGAATATATGTTTTGCGTGTATTGTCAGACATTCCAGCAATGCAGTTAGTAATAAGGAATATTTTTTGCATGTAAAATGTGGGCTTTGCAGCCATGCACCCAGATCATTCAATCAGTAGGAATGTGTGTTTTCAACACAGTCTAAACATTAGTCAAGTCTATTCATTCCCAGTCTTATACAGTGAAACCACATGGATTTGCACGACACTGCAAGAAGGCCAAAGCCATCTAAGAAGGACATGGTAGAGGGCATCCAGTAAATTAGTGCAGCTTCAATGATCGATGCCACTTTGCAATAACGATTACGACTTACTTAAGAAGATCTATCCCATCAGGGGTTGCAGGGACATTATATCGTCTCATGTATTCATGCATCTCTGGGAAGCTTTTTTTCACATAGTCCTCAGCGCTGCTCTCCCGAACGGTTCCGAAGCGGAAACCTTGTGATGGATGGTGGAGCTTGAAAAACAAGAGGATCGGTTTCATCAACCAGGAAGTATATTTGTAACCTCTTAAGCCTGCCAGTCTTTGACATAATTTGAAAATGATAAGCATAAGTTGCTCTTACCTTGGGATCATGTATACCTGAGAGTTGCTCGTAGGTTTTCTCACCAACCATGACAGCGGCGAGATTAGCCGTGTATGTGGAAAGACAGAACAAACAGAAAATGGCCCAGAGGTTCATGAGGAATCTGCCGGTCCAACACTTTGGCGGCTTAATGGAGGCAGTCCTGCCAAATAAGATTGCGTAGCAAACATTTAGCGCAGAGGAGAAAGAAAAGACACGGTCCCTGTTCCTTCCCTTCGGAGTCATGCCGAATGGGCTTTTCCACTCGTACAAGGTCAGGAACACGGCCGTCACGTGTAAAGACACAAATATTCCCAGCCACATACTCCAGTGCAGGGGCCACATGAAGGCGCCGATGGGAGCGGCCGTATCCCTAGTCCTGACGAGGATTCCCAGACTGGTGGAGAAGAAGGGGCTGGTGAAGTCGATGACCTGACTGCGTGCTGAGTTGATGCTAAAGGAAGTGACAGCCAGATGTGCCGCCCCGCTCATGAGGTCCCCGACCAGCCCCGTCCAGCGACCGTTCTTGTAAGCTCCATATTTCCCATCTCCCACGATGTAGAGGTCAAAGTCAAAGCCCATGTCCTCCGCCAGCTTCTCCAAAAGATCAATGCAATATCCATAACAACATTTTTTAAACTCCATGGGGACGCTGTCGTTGGCACCTTGCAAACCCTTAAAAAGGCTTTCCAATAAGGCTGTGTCATTTGTTAGGGGGTCAAGGCACAGCTGACCAGCCAGGCACAGGCCTTCTTCATCAACGTCTCGGGTGAAGACAAACGGATGTTCTACCAGGGTGACGACGCGCAAGTGTAGACGTGAGGAATGCCTCCAGTCCACTCCTGTCTGAGACTGTCTCTTATTAGGCCAAACTCCGTAATCCATAACCACTCTGCCTTGCTTCCAGCTGCCGAGGCGCGTCCACATTGGCTTGCCTATTGGGTCATGCTGGAGATTCCAGATGAAGTGATGGCTTTCAGAGATGATGGTTGATTCCTCCTGAACATTGACGTAGCCGCTTAGGCCGTCAAAAGACGTGCTGGCCATGTATCTAAAAAATATAAGAAAATCATATATCATTGCAATCCATAGAAATTCATCCAATCTAATTCTGACAAATGCAATGTCAAAGCAAAACGAACCTGATTTACTTTTACAACAAAATGTGTCTGATCTAAAGGTCCGTTCACACCGAGGATGATAACTGTAAAGTTTAAATAATCGTTCAAATTCTTTGAGAATTGGGAATTCCTCATCACAGCTTTAACGATAACGGGCAGAGAAACAATATCATTCAGATTCAGAATGTTTATTTTTTTCCTCCAGCTGATGAACAACCAATCAGAATCCATCTAACTTTAAAGAGCTCAAGCATTTAAAGCGGCAGATGACAAAACTGCAGCACACATAATACACTCTCAAAAATGCTGGGTTAAATACAACCTAGCACTGGGTGAAATAAGGACAAACCCAGCGAATGGGCTGTTTTGACCCAGCGGTTTGGGTAAATGTTTTATTTTTAGTTTTATTTAACTCAACTATTGCTTAAAAATTACTATATTTCTTGCTTAAAATGAACCCAAAATAGGTTGGAAATTAACATTTATTCATATGTTCAATAAATGGACATTTCTTAATAAACTGAATAAATAATAAATGTACATATATTTTAAATGGCTTATTAATAAATGTTCACCTTTTGATTATTGCTGATGCCTCTAGAAATTATGTGTCTAATTTTTAATTTACAACCTATTCTGGGCTCATTTTCAGCCAGCCATAAAGTAATTTTTATAAACAATAGTTGATTTAAATAAAACTACAAGTCGCTGTGTTTGTCCATATTTTACCCAACACTGAGTTATATTTTTTAGAGTGTAATCAGAATGTTATTGTGCATTGGTGTGAATGCTAAAATAGTTATCATTATAGCTATTAATCTTGGTATGAACGGACCTTTACTTTGAACTATTCATCAGTGCACATTTCTCTAAAACAACAGACTTGGAGTATTTAAATGTATTTATATACTTTTTTTGTTTGTTTTTGTGAGACCCTTATTGTTTTGTGCCACATAAATACTATTCTAATTGCAAAAGATAAACTAGGCTGTATCGTATGATATACTTATAATATACTGCCACTTAAATGGCTCCAGTTGATGATGCTACTTTTACTACTAGCATTTATATGCAGATTAACCGCCTTCAATTATTATTAACTTGGAAATCTAAAGGCTCATATTAGCTTCCCTAACACTGATTATTTTTACTGGATATTCTATTGCATTTGAAAATATGTAGCATTACAGAAGTTACATATGTGAATGCCTTGTCATTTTATCTTTAATGCTTCAATCTCACAGTAAACCCACTTCCCGGTGGGTAAGATGTGCTATTTAGCTACTTGACTGACCTTTCAGTTTAGGGAATATTATCACCGTCTTATTACCGTACTATCTTCAATTTAGTTTTGTCATTTTTTTTTTCTGCAGTGGTGTAGCTAACGGTAACTCTTTTAAATCAGTAATGATAGGAGTGCTGAGCATGTGAAATTCAAGCCCTGAGGTAGTTTGCTTGGACGTTGGCGGAGTTGTTTCCTGACAGTGCAGTGTTGGAGAAAACGCTCTTGATATGCTGTCTCTCTGAGCGTGTTTGCCAACAGGCTAATGTCGTGTCTTACTGCTTTTCATAGCACTAACCTTTTCTTTTCTTTGCCTTTTCTTGCTCACTATGAGAATGTTTTGTTTGCTTTTTGCTCAATTCTGTTGACATATTCAGAAAAAAAACCCTCTCGACTGTGGATGAAGAGGATAATCCTTATAGAATATGCAGACGTGCAGTATTCAAGTCCCATATTACCAGAAGTCACTATATAATTCTTCACTTTATCTTCACTCTCTCTCTCTTTTTTTTTTATTTTATTTTTTACATGTAATTCGTGTTCAGTAATGTCTCTGGGTATTTTACATCATGTGAAAACTAACCTTCCTGAAAGGCTGGTGGAAATTGCAAGAGTAGCTCAGTTCCTGCCTTGTTGTCCATTTTAAATTAAATGGAATTGAATGACTTTTTTGGAACATTTTACCTACTCAGCAAGTATTTGTGTCACACAAGTAGCACTCCTTAAAGGGATAGTTCACCCAAAAATGAAAATGTGATGTTTATCTGCTTACCCCCAGGGCATCCAAGATGTAGGTGACTTTGTTTCTTCAGTAGAACACAAACGGAGATTTTTAACTCCAGCCGTTGTGACTTACAAACTAAAAGATTACTTTCTCTCGCACGAACTCATTCGGGAGCGGTGACTTTCCACATATTCCCAACTTCTGAGCCTGCTCGCCTGAAGTTATGGTTGATTGCTCAGTTTGTGTTCTACTGAAGAAACAAAGTCACCTACCCCAGGATGCCCTGGGGGTAAGCAGATAAACATCAAATTTTCATTTTGGGGTGAACTATCCCTTTAAGTGCACAGGAATCTTTAATTCCAATATGTTTGGTATTTGTTTGATTTTAACATATTGCTAAGCTGATGACAAGACACTCCAACAAGCATAAAAACATTACACACCCAAATATTGGATAAAATAGTCTTTTTTTTTATTATTTGACTGAGCTATTTTTATTAGTAATTGAAGATTAAATGCATTATGAGGTTGTCTTCTGTGCAAACTTAAGCCAAAAGAAGATATACTCTTAAAAATAAAGGTTTCAAAAAGGAGGTTTTACCGTGATGCCATCGAAAAACTATTTTGGGTAACTCAAAGAACCTTTCGGTGAATACTTTTAAAAATAACTTTTTTTTTTTTAGTGTGAAGAACAATTTAATAATTAACCTTTTTCCACTATAAAGAACCTTTAATGCCATGGAAAGGTTGTGTGGATGATGTTAAAGGTTCTTCATGGAACCACAGATGCCAATAACTCTGAATTTTCCGGCTTTCTGTGGTATACAGTAGGAGGCACTATTACACATTTTCAGAAAGAGTACTGAATCTCTGTATCAAAATACAGTGAAGAAGAAGCAGAAACAAGCAGATGCATATGTAAATTAACATGATCATCAAGCATTAAACAGCATATAAATCAAAACTGCCCAATGTTACTGAATGAAATGTCAGTCCAGGAAGTGGTTTAAGACTGTGAAGCTTTGGGGAAGTTGATGGAAGCAATCTACTTCATCTATGTTTTGATCATTGTTCTGAATCCGAGCCAGATGTATCAAATTATTTTCTGACAAAAAAGAATGCATGAAGCTTGAATAAAACATTTTGTTTTGTTTAAACGCAGAGGTGCTGTTCTTTCTTTTGACATGTTGTATGTTTGGATATTCATACAACAAAGTATTCTGGGGCCATGAAAATTTTGTGAAAATGCTCAAAAATGCTGGAAGTGGCTGGCAACATTTAAAAAAAATTAAAAAATAAAAAAACGCTGGTGGGGAAAAAGGTAAAGGAGGTCGCACACCAGATGAGAAGAGCATTACAGCACCCATTGCGTCTAATTGGTGTCAATGGGTTTGAAGTTCGGTGTTTGAATAAGCAGAGGTTCTTCATGGAACCACAGATAAAGAACTTTTATTTTTAGGAGTGTATTTTAGAAGCATTTTTTTTTTTTTGGTTGCAGCCTTCACATTTGGAGCGTGTGATGCCACAATTATTATGAAATATCACAAATATTAAACACAAATATTAAAAAATGTCAAGCAGTGCATCAAATCAAATACCTGGACAGAAAGGTTCCTGATGTGAGATTTTTAGTCTCAAGATTTGCCAGGCAATTTGTGATGCCAGGAATTAGAGCCAGTTCTGGAGACACAATGGCAGCCGATCCCACCGCTCGTGCCACCAGCTCCAAAGCATCCTGGACGTAATGATCCAGCGAGTGCTCACCCATACCACCATGTGCAAGAAGACCCATGGGCAGCCCCTCTGTCCGCAATTCCTCCACATTCTGAGAGTCTCCTATAATCCAGTGGTAATCAGGAAGAATCAGACCAAACTTTGCAATGGTAGTAAAGATTCGCCTTATATCCCTGATGTCACATCCAAAGGTCACTATAGTAGATGTCGAGTCCTTAATGGACTCTAGTTTAACTTGCAGGGACACTTGAAAGTCACTTTTGGAGCTGCCATTGGTGGATATCTTGAGAACTGTCCCCAGATGAAATCTGGAGTTGTTATGGAGCAAGAAAACAAAGTCTGAAATATTCATCTGTTGACACATCACCAGACTGACATCATACCAGTTATTCATGGACAGCAGGGAGAAGATGAGATCTGCTTGAGAGGTTTGAGGGTTTTGCATGGCCATCTGGAAATGGAGAGAGTTCTGTTGGGAAGAAAAAAATGAGGTTATCACTACAAAGAGATGGATATACAGTACTACGGATCTTGTTTGTCAAACATCCAACTAGTCAACTGGTAATTTCGACTAGTTCATCTGGAATCAAAGAATCAAATCATGATTCATAATGGCATAACAGTTCTTAGTTCGAGGATGTGAACCGCCCAGAGTAGTACATCCTGGTTGTCATCTATAGTAATTACAACATTCCGTGAATGCATCTTTTAATAAACGCAGTTGGCCTTTTTAGGCCATCACAGTGTATTTACTATTTTTACTATTCTCCATCTAGTTGATTTTACACATCCCTTCCTGTCTGCCAAACAGATGGAAGGCGTGAGTTTTAAGCCCAACAGATATTTATCGTAAATGCATGATTTGATGGAAGAGTCTCCTTCTGTTTGCAGATTGAGTTTCTAAAGCAGATTCTCCTCTGAGGAAAACACATATTAAGATTTCCAACATGATGTCCAAGTGTGCAATTATTTGCTTCTGAAAACAATTACTTTAAGCGCTCTCTGGTTCCATTTGTGATGCATCTAGAGGGGCAGCATTTCAAACTAGTTTAAAACATTTGAAAGTTGATGAATCCTCTGAAAATTGTCAAATCAGGCCAATGTTTGTTTATCTGTTTAATTGGCATCTTCAAATGCTTTGAACTAGCATTTATTACTTATATTTGACTACATCATGTTACTCCATCCAAAAACAAAATGCATACAATTGACCACAATTATCTGCTTATTTTTGTTGTTGTTGAAATTTTAGGAAATATAGGTCAATGGACCAAAATACTAATTTAATTGTTTGATTTACCTGTTACTTGATGATGGGCATTAACATGACCAGGAGCAGTGTTGCCAAGTCTGCGGTTTTCCTGCAGAATTTGTCTATTTTTATATTGTTGCCACTCCTTGTTTTTTTTAGTCCATGTGAAACTCTGCCTGGAATGCAATTTTGGAGTGATTTTGATAGCCGTTTCCCCCCGGAACACAATTGGGCTGGTTTTGTTACAAAGACCTGGCAACCCTGACCACGAGTCAAAAGTGCTAATTAACTCAATTGAGTCTCAGGCATTCCCATCAAAATATAGATGTAGAGTATTTCAGATATGGAAACGTTGCCCACTTAGGACATCCAGAAATGTTTGCAGATTGAGTTTCTAAAGCAGATTCTCCTCTGAGGAAAACACATATTAAGATTTCCAACATGATGTCCAAGTGCGCAGTTCTTTGCTTCTGAAAACAATTTCTTTTAAGTGCTCTCTGGTTCCATTTATGATGCATGGAAATAGAAATGCATCTATTTTAGAATCTTCAAACTAGTTCAACACATTTGAAAGTTGACAAATCCTCTGAAAACAGTCCGTTCAATTAGCATCCTCAAACGCTTTGAACTTGCATTTATTAACTGCATCTGACTGCATCATGTTGCTCTGTCCGAAGACAGAACTCATGCAATTAACCACAATGATCTGCTTATTTTTGAAATGTTAGGAGATATTGGCCAATGGACCACAATGCTGATTTATTGTGTTATTTTCCTGTTACTTGATGATGGACATTAGCATGACCAGGAGCAGTGTTGCCAAGTCTGTGATTTTCCAGCATAACTTTTGTTGCCGTGGGTTAATATGTGATTTAGACTGAGGTGGAATCCCTGAAAGCAGGAATGCGATTGGACTAGTGGTTAGTAGTTTTGAGTACCAGTTGGGCTGGCTTTGTTACACAGACCTGGCAACCCTGACTAGGACTCTACTGAGTCTCAGGCATTCCCACCAAAATATGGATGTAGAGTATTTCAGATATGGAACGAACATCTAAACGTTGCCCACTAAGGAAATCCAAAAACATTAATTACGCGAGGTCTGGGATCTCAATGTTTTAATAATATAATAGCTATTAATAACATGACATTGTCCTGCTAAGGAAATCAAGACCTTAACAGACACTGCCAGATGAAATGTTTAGTCGAGCCATTTAATTTCCTCTGGGGCTGCAATTATTAAATTTAATATTTATTTTTAACACCGCACCCCCAGCACCCCCATTTTTTCTTTAGCTCTGAGCCAGGGGGTGCTGCAGCAGCCCCAGCACCCCTACTTCCCGCGGTAATGGCTGTGTCATAAAAAAAGCACAATTATGTGCGTTTCCAGCAGCTTTGAAGATGAATGGGTAAAGATGGGTGATTTGATACAGCCCAGTTCTTCGGGCCTGTGGAGAGTGGCTTGATGGACTTTCGGGTTGTCTTCTCGTAACCTTGAAACCTTCAAAATATCCCAGACGGAATTGGGAATGATAAATGATGAAACCACCAATGATGTGAAATAACATACTTGTTGTAATTTTCTTTAATAATATAGACATCTAATTGTCACCTGTGTTACAATGGAAATTATTACTGTCACAATTTTCATAACAGATGGGCAAAATAAGACCAGATGTTCATAACTTTAGGAAAAAAATTAGATTCAGGAAAAGAGTTTGTAATGTTTACTAAATTAACAATTCATACAATTCATTAAACTATTAAACACACATCTCCGAAATGAAAAGTTTCACTTTAATGTACTATAAAATTACATGAATACTAAAGATACTCATTAAAAAAATAAAATAAATAATGACCAACAACAAACAAACAAGCAAATAAAATAATAATAATGCCAAGTTCTAGAAAGAATCTAACAATTTGATTCTTAAAATGATATTGCATCCCTAATTTAAATACACATTAAAATGTCAATAGCCTTTCTGTGTTAACTCATGTTTTTGCAAAACCTTGACAATGATTTTCCCTTTGGGCTGTTTTGCTGCTGATGTTTTAATAAATAGGCAATTACTACATCATCATCAAACTGTAGACTTTTTTTCTTCACATTTCAAATTTTTGATTCGTATTCAGTAACACATGGTAAATGTCTGCTGTTTTAGCATTCAAAATATGTTTTTTTTTTATTTCATTCTTCCTTCCTTCCTTCCATCCAGTATTTAATGATATGCAATCAAAGAAATTGAAGGTGTTTTATCATATTTCACCATACCCACAAATCTCTATTTATGTATGTCTGACTTTTACTTAAGATTTAAGTATTGAGAAGAACCAAATATATAAAGATCAAGGCATTCCGTTATGGCAATGGTCCCAGAAACCTTTGTGTTGAAAACGATGAGTTTTGTATTTATCCACCATCTATGAGCACAATTCCTGTTTTGACAGAAATCAGTAAGGCTCAGTAACGAGCACATTGAGAGACTAATTGCTATTTGGACAGATAACAGACACCGCGTAAACAAAGACCTGACCAGAAGATGGTGCTAACTTCAAAAGATCAGATATCAAACAGCTCAGTCCTCAGGGTGCTCAGCAAAACACATTTTTAACAGACACTGTGTGTCACCATCTAAATAGCTGTTTTATTTGTGGTTTTGACTGATCCAGTAGGTGTCATAACAAACTTCCAATTCCATTTCCTAAAAGCAATTCCACCCTTTCATCAGACACATTCAGTTCTAGTAAGATTTAAATATAGGCAAATATATTGTGAACATTTGATACCAGTAATTAAAACACCAGTTGTACTAATAAATAGCACTGAATTTATGATTTATGCACTAAATATGAGACATGCACTCTTAAAAAAATAATTAAAGAACAACAAAGCCATTAAAGAACCATTTTTGGTTGTTACGCAAAGAACATCTTCTTAAAAAATATGTCTTTCTTTCTTTTTTTTTTATAATCTGAAGAACCTTCTTCTTCCACTATAATGCAATGGAAAGATTCCATTAATGTTTACGGTTCTTCTTGGAAATGATACCAATAAAGAACCTTTATTTGTAAGAGTGCGGGGATAAAACATGTTCAACAACAACACTGTCATTAGTTTTGACATTTAATTTGTCGTTTTGTAAAAATATACTACACAATGACTCACACCCCCTAACACTGCAACTTAAAAATATAAGCTTTTAACAACATTTGTAATAACCGAGTCATAACATAACGGACTTGAAACTTAAGAAATGCATGCAATATGAAATGCAGTATGTATTTGTGTATGTTAATTTTATATGATAATTTAAAAAAAGAAAACATTTTACAGCTGTGTTATTGAGTTATATAATTATATATATATATATATAATTGTCTGATGAAAGTGACAATTCAATTTTGGGTGTTGATATGCAGCTTAAAGTCATTCTATATTCTCAGCTCATTCTCAATTTAAGATATCGTCAACATTTGTATTGTATATTTGATAAACAATACATTATTTTTGTATCTGACATGCATATCACAAGGGAAAATACACATTTATTTGAGAAGCAGGAGGTCGCACATCATAGATTCATTCACTCAGTCTGCAGTGTATTGTTTATAATCCAAAAAAACTCAAATAACTACTAAAATAGTTGACCATTCATGCATGCTTCCAATCCAATTCCTCAGTTCCAAACATTTCAACATGTGTCCTCTAATTGCACTTGTGTATATTGCAGTCCCTCAACATCATTTACATTTCTAAATGAAAGAAACGGAGCTCCAGAAACTATACGCAGACCAATGCTATACATGTAAACATTAGTATTTCTCATTAAAAAATAAACACACCTGACTCTGGCGTTTGAATTCGCTCTGGACGACGCTGATGACTGGAATCTGTAGCGTCGTGGCGATAAATTCCAACTTCACCAGTTCGTCCCTGTTTTGTGGGAACGCGATGATGGCAGAAACTCCTTGCACGATGACGGTGTGGCAAACACTTTGCAGGAACGACACGGGATCTGCGCAGGCAGGTGTAGATGAGGAGGAAAAGGAGAAAGCAGGTAATTCTCCAAGTCCTGCTTCCACGGCCATGACTATCTCAAGGGTGAGGTTGTAGGGTAAAAGCCCCGCCACTCGATTGAGGCTCTCTGTAGCGAGTATAACAGAGTCTCGAGGTAGAAACACAGCGTCCGTACCCACTTGTTTGAGCGCGGTTTTACTTTTGGAGGCCTTGTGGGGGTTGTTCACTGAGCTTTTAGTCCTGATACCCCTCCAGCCATGCTCGTGCCCACTTTGGGTGATCGTGTCCCACTCTTCCCACGTTTCTCTGTCTGCTTCCCAGTCCGGTTCTCTCCCCCTGAGGGAATCCTGCCTGAACACTCGAGGCTGCAGGTGCAGAGCTCCGACTCTCACCGTGTGTCCGATCCTCTTCAGAATCTGACATGGCTGTGGATGCGCCAGAGATGCTGGGGGAACAAGCAGCATTATCAAAGCGCTTGGCGTAAGTAAGGAGAGCCACACCAACCTGCCCAGCGCACCCCAGATCCAAGAGCCCGGCATTACTCCAAGCAAGCCTCGGTTAAGCTCTGGAAACGACGGGATGCGCGTCCACCTGCGCGCCCGGTGGTTCCTGCACAGCGCTGGATAGATGATGGATCACCGGTGAATCTCCTAGACGCAGCAAAGTTGCGCTCCTCTCCAACGGGCTTCTGAGGGATCGCCAGCAGTGCACATGTCCAACGCGGCTCGAAACACTCGTTGCTCATCTCAAAAGCGTTTATGGACAAACTATTCCCGGTACGAAATAATCAAGAGTGTGTTGTTTTTACGCACTCTCCAAACAGGTGAAAAGGCAGCTACTAAAATGCAAAGTGACTGTAAAAACCCAAAAGCGCTTATATTCTCCAGATCAACGTAAAGAAGTCCAAGGACATGAAACAAATACTTAGATTTTCCATTTATTTTTTATTTTTGCATGCAAACCTGCATTCCATCCTGAATTTGATCATGAATAATCGTGACGGATCTCCAAACATGTTGATAATTTACATGCAAACTATGTCAGAACAGAAACGAGCGTTTAAATGGCTTAAAATGCAGTTTAAACATGTTGCGCAGTTCCGATAAACTCCCACAATGGCACTGGAATAGTGCAGATTATTGGCTGTGCTGTGCGTTTAACCCCTTCACTGCTGCACTCACACCTCTGCTATACACAGACACAGACATTGATGGATGTTTTTATTTGCATAGAATTTAAATTATATATATACATATATATATATATATATATATATATATATATAGCTTTATTTTATCTGCATAACACTTTTCACAATACAAGTCAGATTTAAGTAGAATATCGCACCAGTGAGCAAGCTAAAGGCAACAACGTGGCAAGGAAAGCAGATGTTGTTTATGCTCATGCTCATGCCAATTTTCCTTAGATAGTTTCACAACACTTTATCTATAGAAGCAGCCAAAATACCAATTTTGCTGAAAATAATTCTGATTGGTTAGGAAGTCTAACCTCTGCCTCTCCTTTTAATCATCATCAGTGCTGTCATTCTATCACTGACACAATCCTGACTTACAGCAGGAGAGGTTGGATAAGAGGAGGGGCGTGACACCAGAACAGTGCTGTCGGTGAGCGATGAACAAGAAAAATCTGATGGCTGTTGTACCTCATCACCACTGCCATAAATATCACACATCATTCTTTTGCCGAGACTATGCAGCCAGAGCACCGGTTGTCCCCTGAGGTCCAGGTGGGTCATAGCTTATAGACAGGTTAAACAGATGACCTGAGGACTTGACCTTGATCTCATTAGAATCGATAGGTATTTATATGCAAATGGTTCTAGAACATAGTTTATAGTAAAACATGTCATTTGACGTTATTACAAAAGACACTTTTTAAAAGTGTAGTTAAACTGACATGAAAGTTTCTCTCTTAATGTACACTTAAGTGACCTTTTATTTATTATATTATCTGCAAGTCCAGTTTACTAAAATATATTTTAAAGATATATCCCTTCCTGCGGCCTGCTACTCACATGCGATCACAACAATTAGCAAACGGCAATGATTTAATCAATTCTGATGGACATAATCAAGACCTTCCCAATTTTCATCCTTCAAGAAGCATAATTTGCCACAACAGGAAAGAAAATACAGCTTCAACAGCTCTATGCTATAACATATTTGTTGTTATAAAAAATATGTTATAATGTTATAAAAAAATAAATTATGATGATTGAAAAATAGCTTGAGTGAAAACTTTTTCAAATATGTTTGTTTTTTCTCTAATATTTTGAAAAAAGATATTTGATGATTAAGTTTATACTAAAATGTTGGATTTTTTTTTCCAGTATTTTGTTTTAGAACAAAGGACTACACCAAATAGCTAGATCATACATTAATCTTTTTCAACTGTAATATTTGAAAATTTTAATATTTGAATTTTCATTCTCACAATAAAAAACTGTGGTGTATGCATTGAGGGACCCGGTTTCTTAGTGGTCAGCTTGCAGTTTAATGCACTGAGGGCTGGTGTTCAGCTTCCTTTGGCAGTCTTTAGTCATGCAGACTGAGGCTTTGGAGACTCCTGGCAGTCAGAAGCCTGAGTTCCTATACTCATCTGGTCTATAATCCAGCCGCGATCAAAAGCTTTTCCAACCTCATGGACACAGATCATCTCCTTTATTTGACATTTTTGTTAATGAAATTCCAAATTTCTAGTCTAAATCAAATGACTTGTCATTCAGATAAATGACGATTAAATGTAACTAAAAGCAGGATGATTTCTATAAATCACTAATTATTATTGATTCAAAAACAAGTGTGGAATGAATGAATGACATCCTGGAAATTACCCCAGCATGAAATCTACCATATCGAAAGCATTAAACTCAGAGGTGTGCTTTCAGCGGTGACTCTTTGACCCTTCATTGACAAGCCGCTGTAATAGATCTCATCTTCTCATTCCTCTCCTATCAGACTTAATTATAAGAGTGGACCCAAGCAGCAGGCGTGACTGGTTGCATCATCAACTTCTAATGCTGTGCTGATGCTTAATGTAGGTCATGAGAAAATGCCATTGTGACCTGTTTTTACGGCATAGTAGGGGTTGTGGATTACAGACACGGTTGAAAAAACAATGCTAAATAAAAATAAATAACATTTCTACAACTCAATTACATGGGAAAACATCACAAACCTGTATAAAACTGCATAATGTTCAAAAGTATCAGTTTTCAAATATTGCAATATACGAAAATTAGGCTTTCTTTTTCAATACTCTGGCCCACAATCATAATTTGTGTGAAAAGAAATAAAAGATGATAAAATAAATAAAAATAAATAAATAAAAATAAAAGAGTTTTACTGCATCTAGTGTTTATTTCAACTGGAAACTGCAGCGATTCGTCACTGTAAAAAATAAAAAGTTGAGAAACTTAAAAGTTTAAGGCAACCAGCTTCAGCAGACTTTTGAGTTTTCTCAACTTATTTTGGTAAGAGATTTTTGAGTTTTCTCAACTTTTTGTTGTATAAACTGAATACAACAAGTTGAGAAAACTCAAAAGTCTGCTGAAGCTGGTTGCCTTAAACTTTTAAGTTTTCTCAACTTTTTTATGAAAAGCTAAAACATGTTTGGGTTTATTATTTTATCTCGGTCAGGTTTATTGTTAATTTCAATTGCGATAGGGGTCATGAACTGCCTTTGTTTTTATTTTGTACTGTTTTCTGAGGTCCACTTACAATGTTATCAAGAGTTTTACATCAAAAAGCATCATAATTTAGAAGTAATAGGCTATTTTCTGTCCTGTTTTTAACCCCCCTCAGAACACTCTGTTTGAATAGGCGTGGCGGATTGTAGACTCAGAAGTAAACGCCCACTGCTATGATTGGCTAATAGTTGTGTATGTTTGACAGCCTACATCCTTCATAGATGGATGCTGCTGTGATTTAGGTTAAAAACGCAGAAATACTCAGTACATATCAAACAATCTGTAATAGACAAAGCAATAGTGACCATATAATAATAATAGTTACTCACACTTGTGTGGTGCAACATTACTAACTGCTTACAAGCAATACATTATGATTTTGCAACCATTGTGTATCCACAACCACATTTTTTTCATGATAGTGTACAGTTTAATTAACCTGTATTTGCAATGGAGAAAAATGGTAGGGCTCATAGTGGCTCTTGTGGATGATCACAAGTATTTCAGCAACATATTTCAGGTTGCACAGAAATGTAGGCTGTGTTACATATTTAATAATTTATGGTCAACAGTTTTGGTTTTCTGTTGCTTGTGTCCTGGAACAAAACCAGATGAGAACAACAGCAGTATATCATTGATTATATTGGACATTGATGAAATTGTAATCACAAAATGAAACGTGGATTACCAGAATGAGGACACAGGAAAATTCCATCAGGATTGTTCATTTCAACTTCTGTCAAATTGGAAAAAACGTCATACCACAAATCACACATATAATGCAGTGTGCTGTTTTGGAAATCTCATCTAAGCTGGAAAAAAAAGGAAAACACACACCAGCTCTACAAGTAATAAAAGCCTAGCCAAGTAAATGTTCAGGTATTGATGTATCTGTCTGGGCATAAGTGTAAGATTGGCTAACAGGCCTGGGACATCTAGATTTTAAGTACTTCTTGGATGTACACACTAGAAATAAATTTGACTCATATATTTTTGGTTCTATTATATTTCCTTTGCAAAGTAATGCATTCAAAACAGTTAACAGTAAGGAACTCATTCAAAAAAAATGTTTTTGAAGGAAGTTCTTTTTTATTTTTGTCATCAAGAATGCAGTAAAACATTATTATTGTGATTTCTTTTAACTATTTAAAATGGCTGTTTTCTGTTTGAATATATGTAAAAATGTAATTTATTCCTGTAATGCAAAGCTGAATTTTCAGCACCATTATTCCAGTCTTCAGTGTCACAAGATCCTTCAGAAATCATTCTAAAACTGATTTGCTGTTTACTTATTTTTATTTATTTATTTATTTAGTGGAAACCGTAATACATATTTTAGGATTCTTTGATGAATAGAAATTTCAAAACGAACAGCATTTATTTGAAATAGAAATGTTTGTAACATTATAAATGTATTTACTGTGACTTTTGATCAATTTAATCCATCCATGCTGAATAAAAGTTATAATTTCTTACATAACATACAGAACTACCACATTTTGCTATAAGTTTGATTGCATCATATAATAATTGCTGTTAATAGTGTTCATCATCTGTTTTATTAC
>NW_015648616.1:85079-93591 GCF_001515625.1 Sinocyclocheilus rhinocerous
GTGAACATTGTCGGTGAATGAGTTATGTCGTGACGATATACAATAGGGGGTTTACTTGAGAGCCCTAATCTGCTCTGACTTTCAGAGAAAACGCCAATGAATTTTGGCTAGTGGATTTTGCATACCTGAGCCACTCTACGTGCATACGGGTATAAATAGGCGACAGGTGCATCCAATCATCAGATTTTTGCTTTGGAGCCGAGTGGGTGAATGATTTCTTCTCCACAAAGCCTTTGATGAAAAGAAAGTTCAAATGTATATATATAGAATCCCATGTAAATGTAATATATAGAATCCCATTTCCACCACAGAATAAAAAAATACCTCACAATTCAGATTATTTCACAAGTTCCCTATCTGTCGGTGAACATTGTCGGTGAATGAGTTATGTCGTGACGATATACAATAGGGGGTTTACTTGAGAGCCCTAATCTGCTCTGACTTTCAGAGAAAACGCTAATGAATTTTGGCTAGTGGATTTTGCATACCTGAGCCACTCCACATGCATACGGGTATAAATAGGCGACAGGTGCATCCAATCATCAGATTTTTGCTTTGGAGCCGAGTGGGTGAATGATTTCTTCTCCACAAAGCCTTTTCGTTCTGACTGGAAGAAATAAGATGTTCCTGGTTGGCGTGACGGCACAAACAGCGGTGTCCCTGTTGATTCAGCGATTCCCCTCGGTGCTTCAACTATAAGAGCAGTTTCTCATCACAGACGGCTCGCATCTTTTTAAAGATGCCGTTCCGTCCGTGTTTTCTTGGTTGCGGTCGTTACCTGTCCTCTGTTGACGGCCACGAGCGTGGGCATTCAACACGCTGAAGCTGCGTTCGTGAATGACTCATGCATTCATTGCGAGCGTATGAGCATGGCTTCGCTGCGGTCTCGGCTCTCTCTCCTCACGGGGAACGGAGCGGCACCCTCTGTCTCTACCCATCCCGGTTTCCCTGTCACGAGCAGGGGACCGCCGGCTAGAGCTCTGGGAGATCTGAGGGTCACAGTGAGAGCTTCTCTGCCGGGCACATCCCCGCAGACCTCTCACTCCTCCCGCAGCGAATGTCCCGTGCGGCTCCCGAGTGATTTCGCCCCCCTGCGTCCTCAAGAGCGCCTCCGCCCCATGCTGAGACACCGTCGAGGCCGGTGCGTCATGCCTCTCGGAGGACTGCGGCGCCCTCCAGACGACAAAGCGGCCCTGACACGGGCAACCCGGAGATGTGGGAAGCTGCTCTTTTTCAGGAGATGGCGAGAACAGCGCCACTCCTTCCCCCGGAAGAGGGCCGGGCGGAGAATCCTTTGTTCCGTTTTGTTTCTGTTCCGCCGCTGTTCCAACGGCCAGAGCAGTTTCCTTTTCCTCCGGGTTATCAGGTTCATGGGCTGACAGTGAGCGACGCGCTGCCTCCTCACTCTCGCCCACGATGCCCCCTATGGCTAGTACAGCCAAGAGATCGCGGCTCGGAGACGCGCTGCCTCTCCACGCATCTCTGGCCAGTCCTTCTGTGCCATCCAGCATGACTTCCCACCTTCGGTGCCACTCACACGGAGCTTGGAAGCGTTGCTCGCGCTGCCCAACCTGTCCCGCTGGCTCGTTCGGACAGTTCGACACGCGATTTAGTTCGCCAGGAGACCCCCCAGGTTCAGCTGCGTTCTCGAGACTTCGGTGGCAGCTCGAGATGCCCCTGTCCTGTGCGACGAGATTGCTGTCCTACTGGCGAAGGACGCAATCAAGCCTGTCCCTCCAGCCGAGATGAAGTCAGGGTTTTACAGCCCTTACTTCATCGTGCCCAAGAAAGGCAATCCTGGATCTGCGAGTCTTGAATCGGGCCCTTTTCAAGCTTCCATTCAAGATGTTGATGCAGAAGCACATCATCAGATGCATCCAGCCCCAGGATTGGTTTGCAGCGGTCGACCTGAAGGATGCTTACTTTCATGTCTCGATTCTTCCTCGACACAGGACGTTCCTACGGTTTGCGTTCGAGGGTCGGGCATGGCAGTACAGGGTCCTCCCCTTCGGGCTGTCCCTGTCCCCCCGTGTCTTTACGAAGGTCGCGGAGGGCGCCCTTGCCCCGTTATGGGAAGTGGGCATCAGGATCCTCAACTACCTCGACGACTGGCTCATCATGGCCCGGTCACGAGAGCAGTTGTGCGATCACAGGGACCTGGTGCTCCGGCACCTCAGCCAGTTGGGGCTTCAGGTCAACTGGGAAAAGAGCAAGCTCTCCCTTGTGCAGAAGATCTCTTTTCTCTGTATGGAGTTAGACTCAGTGAGTATGACAGCGCTTCTCACCAACGAGCACGCCCAGTCAGTGCTGAACTGCCTGAGTTCCTTCAGAGGCAGGAACGTGGTTTCTCTGAAACACTTTCAGAGTGAGTCCCGAGATGGGCA
The DNA here is from genome assembly GCF_001515625.1 of Sinocyclocheilus rhinocerous. NCBI lineage: Eukaryota > Metazoa > Chordata > Actinopteri > Cypriniformes > Cyprinidae > Sinocyclocheilus > Sinocyclocheilus rhinocerous. The sequence goes on from NW_015648616.1 coordinate 87,464, forward strand.
TGGCGTCGCGGTACACTTCGTGTGATAATCACACCGGAGTGTCGCCGCCTATTCAGCCCCTGGACAGACCTTGCTTTTCTACGGGCCGGGGTGCCCTTAGAACAAGTGTTCCGGCATGTCGTTGTCACAACGGATGCCTCCAGTATGGGTTGGGGCGCTACATGCAACGGGAAGGCAGCCCTCGGGGCTCTGGACAGGGCCTCGACTGCTTTGGCATATCAACTGCCTAGAGCTGTTGGCAGTGCATCTGGCTTTGTGGCAGTTCTGGCCATTGCTGCAAGACAAGCACATGTTGGTCCGCACGGACAACACTGCGGCTGTCTCGTACATCAACCAGCAGGGTGGTCTACAATCACGTCGCATGTCACAGCTCGCCTGTCATCTCCTCCTCTGGAGTTAGATGCGGCTCAAGTCGCTGTGCGCCGTCCACATTCCAGGGGAGCTCAATCATGCTGCCGACGCGCTCTCACGAAGCACGTTCCCCAGATAATGGCGACTCCATCCCGAGAAGATCCGGCTGATCTGGAGTCCATTTGGGGAAGCCCAGGTAGACCTGTTTGCTTCCCATGAGTCCTCCCACTGCCAGCTGTATTACTCCCTGACCGAGGCCCCCCTCGGCACAGATGCACTGGCACACAGCTGACCTCAGGCTCTATGCAAGTATGCGTTTCCCCCAGTGAGCCTTCTCGCACAGACACTGTGCAAGGTCAGGGAGGATGAGGAACAGGTCTTGCTGTTTGTGCCTTACTGGCCCACCCGGACCTGGTTTTTGGGACTCATGGTCCTTGCGACAGTCCCTCCCTGGCGGATCCCTCTGAGGAAGGACCTCCTTTCTCAGGGGCTCGGCACCATATGGCACCCGCGTCCAGATCTCTGGGACCTCCATGTGTGGCTCCTGGACGGGACCCGGCAGACTTAAGTGATCTGCCACCGCGGTGGTAAAAACGATCACTCAGGCTAGAGCTCCCTCGACGAGGCAAGCCTATGCTCTGAAGTGGAGTCTGTTAATGAACTGGTGTTCTTTCCTGCAAGAAAGGTTGGAGCATAGGCTGTCACCCTCCACTTTGAAAGTGTATGTGGGCTGCTATCGCAGCACATCACGATGCAGTGGACTGCCGGTCCCTGGGAAAGCATGATCTCACGCGCTCACTTCCATCAAGAGGGTCGGGGACCTCCAAGCATTTTCGGTGAGCGAAGAGTGCCTTGTGTTCAGGCCGGCCTACTCTCACGTTGTCCTGAGACCCCGGCCTGGATATGTGCCTAAGGCTCCCACCACGCCCTTTTGCGATCAGGTTGTGAACCTGCAAGGACTGCCTTCGGAGAAGGCAGATCCAGCCTTGGCGTTGCTGTGTCCCTTAAGAGCGTTGCACATATACGTGGACCTCACCCAGAGCGTCAGAGGCTCTGAGCAGCTTTTTGTCTGCTATGGAGGTCAGCAGAAAGGGAAGGCTGTCTCCAAGCAGAGGTTGGCCCACTGGATAGTGGATGTCATCGCCTTGGCCTACCAATCCCAAGGCGAGCCATCCCCCCGGGGGTAAGGGCTCACTCCACATGGAGTGTTGCCTCCTCCTATGCGCTGGAGCATGGCACCTCTCTGGTAGACATCTGTAGAGCTGCGGGCTGGGTGACACTGAACACCTTCACAAGATTTTACAGTCTTCGCATTGAGCCGGTTTCTTCCAGTGTGTTGGGTAACAGGTAAGTGGCGGGAAGAGCTGGCCGGTGTCACGCTTGCTGCGGCATTCCCCCTCACCCGGGGATGCGAGCACCTTTTGCTCTTCCAGTAAGTTCCCCAGACGGTGAACCCTGGTTGAGTATCTTCCAGCACCCCTGGCAGTCAGACTGGGCGGAGCAGTTTGACGCCAGGCCCAGTATCAGTGTTAGCTTGCCCGGGTTTCCGGTCAGCCGCTTTACTGGGCTAGCCGTCCATATGGCTTGATTCCATGTGGGCGATCCCATATGTGTATTCTTCCACGGTAAGGTTTCCCTCTTGTTGAACCCATGTCTTCCCTTTGACAGCCTCTGCTGACAGCCGTTTCTCCCTACTCCTAGGTAGGACCTGCCTCAGAGACCCATTCCATATGTAGTGCTGCCCCAGGCCTGGGTCAGTCCATATCAGTGTCTCCACATGATACCTCCCTATGGGCAGTATGTGGTCTCAGTAGCGCCCTTCTCCGGAAGACTCGCTTCCCCTTCGTTACTGCCAAGCTGTTAACAACAAACAGGAAAGGAATGAAGCAACTTTCATGAAGGTCGAAATCCCTTCTCTTAAAGGTCCCATGGCATGAAAATTTCACTTTATGAGGTTTTTTAACATTAATATGAGTTCCCCTAGCCTGCCTATGGTCCCCCAGTGGCTAGAAATGGCGATAGGTGTAAACCGAGCCCTGGGTATCCTGCTTCACCTTTGAGAAAATGAAAGCTCAGATGGCCCAATCTGGAATCTTCCCTTTATGTCGTCATACGGGGAAAGGTTACCTCCCCTTTCTCTGCTTTGCCCGCCCATGAGAAAATGAGCTACTACAGTGCCAGGCGAGTGCAATATTTTTTTTTTCCTCGAGAGACATCATGGCTTGCAAACGAGCGAAGCATGGCAGTTGCTCAGTGTTTGGATGTACAAATGAACACCGAAGTATTTTTTTAGTTCCTTCATCCGAGCCTATGAAGAAACAGTGGGTTAATTTTATTTTCTCTCCCCTTTCTCTGCTTTTCCCGCCCAGAGAATTTGGCCCGCCCATGAGAAAATGAGCTACTACCGTGCGAGGCGAGCGCAATATTTTTTTTCCTCGAGAGACATCATGGCTTGCAAACGAGCGAAGCATGGCAGTTGCTCAGTCTTTGGATGTACAAATGAACACCAAAGTATTTTTAATTCCTTCATCCGAGCCTATGAAGAAACAGTGGGTTAATTTTATTTTCTCGGTTACACTTTATGCGAAGCATGGCAGTTGCTCAGTGTTTGGATGTACAAATGAACACCGAAGTATTTTTTTAGTTCCTTCATCCGAGCCTATGAAGAAACAGTGGGTTAATTTTATTTTCTCTGGTAATGCGCCGACACAACTTCCCAAAGTTTTGTATGTCTGCGCCAAACATTTCACCGACGACTGTTTCCTCAACTTGGGCCAATACAGAGCTGGCCTTGCTGAACGTCTGAAAATAAAGTCTGGATCAGTACCAACTCTCCTTGGCTCAGCTACAAACCTCGGACAAGTAAGTCAACTAACGCTATACAATTTTGTTGCTTTACTGTATATGGTTACCTAGCTTGTTATCCTTAGAATGTGGCTTTAACATTAGCTCTGCAGCTAACAGCTAACAGCCCAGTTACTGTTGCTAATGTAAAGGTAGATAGCATCAAGTATGTGTGTGAATACACACAGTTAGTACGTATTCTGGCATTTCTCTTTGCTTTCATTATGTGTTGTTTCATTAGACTTTCCTTAGTAAAGTTAATTTTGGCCACAGGTGTCCAGGCAAATGTCTCCTGTAAAGATTTCGGTGTTGGGACATCCAATGCAGACCCTTTGTGCCTGTCATCGACACCTTTAAACAGACCACCCAAAAGACCTCGTCTAGACCTCAATGAACAGCTGGAGGATAATACATTGGAGGACAGCTCTTTAGTGGAAGCTTCAAAGGGATAGGATTCCACTTATGATCCTGCTGACTCCATCACAGCATCGTTAGACTCTACACTTATGTCGTAAGTTACTGAGTGTGAAGATATATGTGTGGCTCATGGCTCGCATTCTAACATAAAGAATTAGTCTCAGTGAGACTGTTGTTGTTTATAGCATTACTTTTAGGATTGTTTATGTGCATAAATATTATTAAACCAGCTGCAAACAGGGTGATGGTTTAAATTACAGTCCAGATGAAAGCTCAATCTGTTTAACTCAAAATTAATTTTCCTTTCTTTGTGGTTTGATATAGAGAAGATTCATCCACTCCCACCCACAACAGCAAAAAGTACATAGTGTACGAGAACTGCATCATGGAGTTGTTTAATGTATGTCCAGTCTGCACGCGGGCATGTGATGTGAGGACCCAAAGGCTGGGGACATTCCTGTCTGTGAAGCAGTGGTGCCCCCATTGCACATTTAGAAGACACTGGAATAGCCAGCCTATCCTTGGGAGCGTGCCATCTGGAAATCTGCACCTTTCTGCCGCCGTGTACCTGAGTGGTGCATCTTTCATACAAATCGAAAAGGTAAATGATGTGCAACTGTAGTTACTTTGACTGTGAATTACTTAAATTTAGATCAAATTACATTTATTATTTATCCCCCCACACCAACAGGTCTTCAAGGCAATGAAGCTACAGTTGTTTAGGTATGAAACATTTTGACGCCATGCCAGAGCTTTCATTGAACCGGCAGTTATTCACCACTGGAAAGTCACACAGGATGTGAATCTGCAGTGGCTAAGTCAGAAGGAAAAAGTGATAGTTGGTGGTGACATGAGAGCTGACTCTCCAGGTATTGATACTTTACTGAAATAGTGTAGTTTATACAGGGGTTAGATATTGTTTGAAGTTAAAAGGAGTGACCTAAATAAAATGCTAGACATAATACCAAAGTATTGAATATTGATTACTAATGTAACTATTTGAACAAAAACAGGCCACTCTGCAAAGTATGGCAGTTATACAATGATGGATCTCCATACTAACACCGTTGTGGACATTCAGTTGGTTCAGGTGAGTTGTCAAAATTGATTTTGTAAAGGGGTTATTGGTTATAATTTTAAAAGCAAAGTCTATAATGCATTTTATGTTAATATATAGTTTTTCTGTGTTAACAGAGCAACGAGGTTGGTGGTAGCTGCCACATGGAAAAAGAGGGCCTGGCAAGGAGTCTAGTATTACTGGAGTCACGTGGCGTCAACCTTGATTGCATTGTCACTGATCGTCATCCACAAGTACAGAAGTTCCTCAGGGAGAGAAACATAACCCATTACTACGATGTCTGGCACATGGCAAAAGGTATATTGTCAGTGCCAATATGGAGCTGATTGACGTCCATAGTCCATTATACCATACAAAATCTATCAGTTTTGCTCCAGCCTTTTCCTTTCTTTGAGTTGTTAGTGATATCCTTTTGGTCAGAAGGACCTGATGTTAGATTTTTTTGAAGCTTGCGTAAATATCCCATTTGGTGAAAAGACTTGTCCTTACTTTGAAATTGTGACACTATGAGTAAATGGTAACAAATGCTTTGAAATTGATTATGAAATGCTACAATAGAGTAATCACTCAGTTTATGAGTATCTTAACTAAGTGGAATGTATTTTGCTTTCACTGTAAGGAATTTCAAAGAAACTGGAAGCAATCAGTAAGCAGAAAGACTGTGAGAAACTCAAGAAGTGGATGAAAAGCATCAACAACCACATATACTGGACTGCAGCTGGCTCAACCTCCGAGCCAGAGAGAATTGCAAAGTGGACCGCGATCCTGAACCATGTTCGAGATGTCCATACACATGAGGATCCTCTTTACCCCAAGTGCGAGCATGCGATCCGCAAGACAACTGACAAGAGTAAATGGCTCCAAGCAGGTATTTAATCAATATACAGGCTAAATGTCAAAACAGTAAACAGACAACTACACAGTTATTTAGTCACTTTCAGAAATTGACCAGAGATCATCGTTGTAATATTCTGTACTGTATTGTTTTCTAATGATATTTTCTTATTGTCTGCAGATACTCTAGCTTTCAACAAGTTGGAGAAGTTGCTGACAAACAAAAGAACGCTGAAGGATGTTGGAAAACTGAGCCCCCACCACCAAACTTCATCGTTGGAGGCTTTCCATGCCGTCATCCTTCGTTTTGCCCCAAAGAATGTTGTCTTTCCCTTTATTGGAATGATGTGCAGGTAAAAGAAAGTTTGTTTACTCTATACTAGCCTAAAATATCTGTCAATATTAACACGTTTTGTCTTGTACTTACAGACTCTACCTGGCTGCTATGCATTATAATGAAAATGCGGACCGACCACAGGCCGAAACGGAGGAAGGTGTACCTCTCTTCAAAATCTCATTTCCAAAGGCTAGGAAGGGAGAGTGCAGAGTTAAACCTCAAAAGACACAGCCGACCTTTGGTAAGGGTTCAAATCAATTCAAACAA
>NW_015648616.1:94820-113861 GCF_001515625.1 Sinocyclocheilus rhinocerous
CGTGGCGTCAACCTTGATTGCATTGTCACTGATCGTCATCCACAAGTACAGAAGTTCCTCAGGGAGAGAAACATAACCCATTACTACGATGTCTGGCACATGGCAAAAGGTATATTGTCAGTGCCAATATGGAGCTGATTGACGTCCATAGTCCATTATACCATACAAAATCTATCAGTTTTGCTCCAGCCTTTTCCTTTCTTTGAGTTGTTAGTGATATCCTTTTGGTCAGAAGGACCTGATGTTAGATTTTTTTTAAGCTTGCGTAAATATCCCATTTGGTGAAAAGACTTGTCCTTACTTTGAAATTGTGACACTATGAGTAAATGGTAACAAATGCTTTGAAATTGATTATGAAATGCTACAATAGAGTAATCACTCAGTTTATGAGTATCTTAACTAAGTGGAATGTATTTTGCTTTCACTGTAAGGAATTTCAAAGAAACTGGAAGCAATCAGTAAGCAGAAAGACTGTGAGAAACTCAAGAAGTGGATGAAAAGCATCAACAACCACATATACTGGACTGCAGCTGGCTCAACCTCCGAGCCAGAGAGAATTGCAAAGTGGACCGCGATCCTGAACCATGTTCGAGATGTCCATACACATGAGGATCCTCTTTACCCCAAGTGCGAGCATGCGATCCGCAAGACAACTGACAAGAGTAAATGGCTCCAAGCAGGTATTTAATCAATATACAGGCTAAATGTCAAAACAGTAAACAGACAACTACACAGTTATTTAGTCACTTTCAGAAATTGACCAGAGATCATCGTTGTAATATTCTGTACTGTATTGTTTTCTAATGATATTTTCTTATTGTCTGCAGATACTCTAGCTTTCAACAAGTTGGAGAAGTTGCTGACAAACAAAAGAACGCTGAAGGATGTTGGAAAACTGAGCCCCCACCACCAAACTTCATCGTTGGAGGCTTTCCATGCCGTCATCCTTCGTTTTGCCCCAAAGAATGTTGTCTTTCCCTTTATTGGAATGCTGTGCAGGTAAAAGAAAGTTTGTTTACTCAATACTTTTGGGAATTGTAGCCTAAAATATCTGTCAATATTAACACGTTTTGTCTTGTACTTACAGACTCTACCTGGCTGCTATGCATTATAATGAAAATGCGGACCGACCACAGGCCGAAACGGAGGAAGGTGTACCTCTCTTCAAAATCTCATTTCCAAAGGCTAGGAAGGGAGAGTGCAGAGTTAAACCTCAAAAGACACAGCCGACCTTTGGTAAGGGTTCAAATCAATTCAAACAACACATATTTTGGAATTCAAAAATGTATTTATCTTGATGAAGAATCAATTAAATACAAAAAACACAGTAAAAACAAAACCCAACCAATTAAAAAGAAAAAAAAAAGTTTGTGCTTGTGTTTTATGATACAGGTTACGTTGCTGACATGATGGACCTAATTGAGAAAGTCTTTGTCAACCCTACGCCATACACCGATGCGCTGTTGGCCATCCCTGTCCCAGAGGACCTATCAGCGCAGTATGAGAAGCCGGACAAGGAGGAGGTCATTGCCAGCTTTGTGTCAAGGTTCAAACGGGGGGCAGTTTAAACCCTACGTAGTGGCCTTCCTCATCAGGAAATTCTGAGCGGATGCGCAGGACCACACAAGCTGGAATAATGACCCGGATTCTGCGTCCCAGGAGGCCCCAGCACCAGCTCACAAATGAACGATAGGAGAGATACCTGTAGCGACTGAACAATTGATTCTGATATTTAGTCTCGCAGAGATTTAACATTGGTTTGTGTTATTGTTGTCTAAACAAATATTCTTATGCTCCTATGGATCATCTTCAATGCTTGTTTGTAACATTTTTCAAGTTTTTTTTCTCTCTGATGTAAATAAATCTTGACACTGTCTACACTATTGAATGAAAATTAGACACAAGGTTTGTTGGTGGAATAAACAGTCAAGACTCAAGACAAGACTTTATTTCTTATTTTATTAACTTCTGTAACAAAGCACAACTTACTGGTGTATTCCTCTCAAACGTAGAGATCAGAGCAACATGAAAAGCCAACAACGTAGGCTAGCATTAGCTACATAATAATAACTGTAACAGCATACATAAACAAACCAACTAAAAAGTACTGTATCCAGACACAATATTTTAAACTAACCATTCGGAGACGTCCTGCTGTAGCCGCTGAGTTGCAACGTCTTCATCCGGTGCTTCTCCATCCGGATCAGATTCTGGGTCAAACTGAAAAGCTTGAACGACTGCATGTCTACGAGCCATTGCGATATATCCACTGTCAACATTAGCGCATGGTACCGTGGCCGCAAGCTGGTTAACGTCCTAAGGAAAGCTCAATGTGGGACTGGCTCGTAGTGGCTACACCAAGGCTGAATTTCGGGAAAGAGACTTCAGATACAGTACTAGGGACCACTTAGGCCTATATAAAAACATCCAAAAAGCAGCATGTCATGGGACCTTTAAGAAAAAAAATTCTGTCATAGGAACAGTGGCTTGGCTATCTCCAGCAGCGATTTACTCACCTTCTGGTCCCTGCGGGCGCCAAGGTCAGATAATTTGCGCTGGGGCGTTAGGAAGGTTACGACCTTTGCGTAGCATTTATCTGATGCGCGGCTGCTTGTCAGCATTTGCAGTGCTACAGGGTTGTGATGGGGTTCAGGTTGTGGCGCTTTCTAGGGACACGTTCTCGGCTTCTCAGCGTAAAACCTGATGAGTGGATGCACCTGTCGCCTATTTATACCCGTATGCACGGGGAGTGGCTCAGGTATGCAAAATCCACTAGCCAAAATTCATTGGCGTTTTCTCTGAAAGTCAGAGCGGATTGGGGATCTCATGTAAACCCCCTATGTCGTCACGACATAACGTCTCCGTTCCCTCCATCAGGGAACGAGGGTTACGTACATAACCGAGACGTTTCCCTTGCAAGTGGCTGTTTAAATTTCACAATTCTAAGTAAAAAAAATAAAAAATAAAAAATAAAATCAGAATTGTGACATTCAAAGTTGCAATGACCTTTTTTTTTAATTATTTTTTTTAATCCTGTGGCAGAAATGGGTTTGCATAATAATGTAATGCAATGTAATAAAGGTCTTTACTGTTACTTTTGATTAATTGAATGCATTTTTTGCTGGAAACATCATTAAAATAAAATATGAATATAAAAATACTGACCCAAAACTTCTGAATGATAGAGTATGTAATATGCTATTTTTTTGCTTAAAAGTAGTTACTCTAATAGCACCTAAATGCCCATAAATAATAATGTTGAACTTGATATAGATAGAGCGAGTAGCCTCATTCATTTTTACATGCCATTTAGTGCCTTAGGTAAAAACAATCCATGTTTTTAAATGTCATTTCATCAGGTTCATTACAGAAGATGTGATTTGAAAGAAGTCATAATTATTTGAATTCATGACATTAACCAGACCTGGCACAGGTGCTACACAGGCCACTGTGATATAATGAATGTGTCTTATTAGTGTATCGAAAGCCTTCTGTTTCTTTTGTTGATTCTTTTTCATTCCCTGCGGCGTTAAAAACCCTTTTCCTGCTGTGTCTTTTCACTTTCTCCAAGGTCTTTTCTATAACTGTTCATCTTTTTTCCTTATTTTTCCTTATTTTTTTATATTGCACTTTTCATGAGAAAATTTACAGAATGACTTTTAGTTGATGAGATGGTACATTTTCAGGTCTCTTTAGAAATGCACACAAAATATGTTAATATTTCTTATAATAACAGACACTGTGGATTGAGTGAATCTTATTCAGAATGGCCCAGCAATGATTTGAATGAAAGTGGATTAATATACATTTAATTATTTATTAAGCACACTTCAAGGCCAGCTGGTTCGTATGACTTTCATCCGTTTTCACAGAGATCAGATTCGGTTAATTCATCTTGCAACCCTGATAGCAACAGACTCCGGGGCGGATCCGCCCTCAAATCGGCAGCTCCGCTGTACTGTCAGACTCTGTTCGGTCATTCGCCCAGAATATGCCCCGCCTCCGGACAGCGCACTGTCTCCGTTCCGGAGCTTGTGGTGACTCCGACGCGGATCCGCTCTGGAGTCATTTTGCTATCTGGGAAAGCTCTTTCTGTTTGAAGGTATATTATTTATTTATCTTATCTTTTTCAGGGAATGACATCTGATTCTTGACATGACAAAGGTCTGTTTGGTTCAGACTTTGAACTGGAAATTGATGGGAGAGTGTGAATGTGAATTCACAAAGTGTTTAAATACAGATGTGAACGTCTCATTTGCAGACAGATTCCCCTCTGGAGGATGTCAGTAAAAGTCAAAAGCTATGATAGAAAACATGTTGTAGGTTGTTTGATCAAATTATTACACAGATAAGCCATACTGATATTATAACCTCTGCTGCCCTGAAATTATGCTATATTCTAAAAATAGTAAAAGCTCATTTATATGCAAGTCATGTATCCTCATTTGTAAGTCACTTACTGTAGGTTAAAAGCATCTGCTAATTTAATAAATGTAAATGTAAGTTTCATTTGGTGTACATTTACCAGCTCTGATAGTTAAATATTTTAAAGGGTATTACCCTTTTAAAAGCATAGTTCACCCAAAAAGGTTTTACTCACCCTCATGTTGTTCCAAACCTGTAGGAATGTCTTTCTTCTGTTGATAAATAAAAGCAGATATTTTGAAGAAAGTTCGTAACCAAACAGTTGCTGGTATCCATTGACTTCCACTGTATTTTTTTTCCATACTGAGGAAGTCAGTGGGTACCAGCAACTGTGTGGTTACTAACATTCTTCAAAATATCTGCTTTTATGGTCAACAGAAGAAAGAAACAACCGTTTGAACAACTTTAGGGTAAATGATGACAGAATTGTCATTTTTGTGAATATAGTAAGGTAGTTGTTAATATACTGAACAAAATTATAAACGAAACACTTTTGTTTTTGCCCCCATTTTTCATGAGCTGAACTCAAAGATCTAAGACTTTTTCTATGTACACAAAAGGCCTATTTCTCTCAAATATTGTTCACAAATCTGTCTAAATCTGTGTTAGTGAGCACTTCTCCTTTGCCGAGATAATCCATCCACCTCACAGGTGTGGCATATCAAGATGATGATTAGACAGCATGATTCATCATTTACTCACCCTGTTGTTCTCATGCAGTATGCCCTTCTTTTTTTCCAGACCACAAAATAAGATTTTTTAACTATCCCTTCAAATGGACGAAGGCATCCAGCTATCGCTGTAGCTGAATAAACTGCAGAAATAAGTGTTTGACTGATGAAACATGAGAATCAACACACAACTGTAACAGTATATGGTTTATTTGTGTTCTTCAAGCCATTTCTGGTATTTTTCATAAGAATAATGTATATTTATAAAGCAATGCTAATCGACATAGCCTTTATCAATGTATAGAATACTATAATATAATATAATTTCTGCCTAATTCTGTGATAAAAAACCTCATCAGGTAACAGAAAGAAGTTATTTCAAATCTTCAATTGATGCTAAAATGCGCAAATTTGGAGTAAAAATACGTTGTTATTCTCATAAACTGTTGTACATGTGAGAAACTGACCTTTTAGAAGCTTTAAATCAACTGAACCATTTGTTTTGCAAAATGATTCACTGTTTCGAATCGCTCGAAACGCTTTGCCTGCTAATCAAAACTGAGTACATGCAACAAAATCATGCATAAATACAGCTTTTACAAACCCAATGCAAATATTTTATTGAAAGTAAAATATATTGGGATTTTTTAAGGATTTTTCTCTTCTTTTTTTCCCCCACAAAAAGCATTACTGCATCTTATTAGAATGGATGGACCAGCCATCAATCTGAGTGGGCCAGTGCCTCCCTGGCCCATCGCCACTGGCCTGCACTGTATTGTTCAATTTGACCACTGGTTGGCATTACCCCAAATCACCTTGAGTCCGTTTGTAAACAGACTAGTCCTTCTAGTCTTTCCAGAGATGTGTTAATTTTGGAAATGCAATCGCAGGTGATGAGAACACTGGGGTAATGAGGACAGTAATTGTCAGAGCATATCAAATTAGCTCCCTCTCGCCATTGACTTGACAGAGTGTTTCCCCTCTCTAAGATGTCTCCCCAAGGCAGACAAGAAGGCTCTGCAGTCCTTTGACAACGTTTCTGTCATTTTAGACAGAGTAACAAGAACTGGAGCTCTTTTGGGAACAAGTGAGTTCTCTGCATAACAAAACAGCTGCGCTGGAGTCAAAGAAGCATATCCACAAAACAACACTGATGTGTCATCCACAAATCACGCCAGACCCGCAAAATACACTCACACACAGCTGCCTTTTCTCCGTTTGTACATGCCAGTTTATCAAAATAATGAACAGTATGCTTATTATGTATTTAGATGAAGACAGATGAAACCACAGCAACTAAACTTTCAAGTTGGAAAAAGGTGTTTAATAAAAGACTTAAAAGGTCAAAGTACTGAGTTTTGAAAGTCTAGCAGAGACACATCATGTTCTTCTGTACTTTTCTCATGCAATAGACATGCAACTTTGGATGAAACTACTTGAAAAACATTTGAAATATAGAGTTTGTTGGTAGAGCCACAATACTTGAAATGATCCAGAACCATCTGTTATAGAGAAGACTGGGGCTAGTTGTCACACTTCATTTTTATTATGATTATTTTTTTTTAGAGTAGGGTTGTTTTTGAAAATAAATTTCACCCAAAAATGAAAAATTGCAGAGTGCTATTTACTCATCCTCAGGCCATCCAAGGTATCTTCATGGGAACAGATTTGGAGAAATTTAGCATCACTTGCGATGCGATACACATCCTCTGTAGTGAAATAAACTCATCGACACCTTGGAAGGCCTGAGGGTGAGTATTTTTTGAAGCAACTGATAATTTTTGTGTGAATTATTCCTTTAAGTATTGGCTACAAAACAGCTATTAAATATTTCAACTTTTATTGCCCAGGAACAACCAAAAGCAGCATGCTGCCACACTATATTGGGTAAAATGTTTATTTTTTTTTATTGACACTGATTTAAGAAGAATGCATTTTTTAAATAACTAAAATTAAAAAGACATTTTTAGGCTACCTCACTATAGAACACATATTAATAAAGCATGTAAAAATCAATCAATCAATCAATCAATCAATCAATCAATTAATATCATTGTTCTACGAGATTTAATTGACAGCAGGCCATTGGATTATTGAAAAAATAAATAAATAAAATGAAAAATAAATAAATGCACACCCAAGCTATCGCAAAACATTGTGGTATACTGTAGTTGGACATGCTACCGATTTTGTATGAATAAATCAATCAACCCAAACTTACCCTTTAATTTCATGTTTGACCATTTCAATCTTCGAAATACTACAGTTCTGAATTTCACTTTGTTTTATTTCTCTTCTCCTGCCCTTCAGACACCAGATGCTGTTTAATTCAGACAAGTGAACAAAGGATAGATTCCCCCAAAACAGACTCACTGAATAACAAAAGTTGTGTTTTTGAGGGATGAAAGTGTCCTTTAATCTTCAGCTTCATTTTTATCTGTACAGTTTACAAATATCTTTTTATTTTCCATTTGATGTATTGTAGCATACAAATGACAATTGAATAAACAAAGATAACAACAAATACACAAAACAAAACCCAGAGGCAGCAATCATGTACAGTAGGCCCTCTACACAGATCAACATGGTGAAAAAGTAGTACACAGCATACCTACGGGGAAAAAAAAAATACATGTGTGAACTGAACGCAATGTTTGTAGACACTTAATTACGTTTATTGCAATTTAACGAAATGCATTCGTTTAATTTTATATGAAATGCAATAGCTGAATTTTAGTGCTTTTTGAGTCACCAGAAAAGTGCATCTTTATATGTAAATTTCATATTTACTTCTATTGTATTTGAAATGTGGTGAATATGCTGTACTGCTGAATGCACTGACAAGCATTAATGGTAAACTGAAATATACTTCGATGCATTTCTATTGAAATGTATATGTATTTGTAAAACACATTTGTATGGAGGAAGTTGCAGTAAAATATATTACCTTTCAATATAATATTGAATAACAAACTACAGTTTAAAATGTAATCTTTGCATGTGTTTTAGTATGTTAGTCAACACATCAAAATAATTGTGCTTCTTTAAAGCACAACAAAACATAATGATTTAAAATGTACTTTAAAATTAAAGTTTAGAAAGTGTCTCTCTTTACGCACACTTAAGTGGCCTTGTATTTTATTAAAGTGATATACAAGTACAATTTAAATATTCTTTTAAGATTTTAAGTACACTTCGTGTGCACATTCAATACAACTGAGCACACTTTTTCACAGTTTATTCTTATACATTTTTTAATACGTTTGATTCACTATTTTAAATATTTAAAAATTGTGTTGTGTGAAAATATCACAATTTCTTTCTTCAGTATTTTCACAACCTGATACAGGTGACCTTGAAAATAACAGCATGGGATTGCTAATCAGCTGTGATCTTCCCTGCGGAACATCTGTCCTGAGCTTCTTGGTATTCCGGTCAAGAGCTGACGTCTGAAGACAGGCAGAGGCATGGACGAGATTATACACTAAGTTAATAGGAAAAACAAATGTGCGGTGTGCAGGTGTCACAGGCTGACACACAATAAACATCATAAAGATACGTACACACACACACAGACATCAAACAAGAGTGAGATTATATTTCTGAACATCCTAGAGACACTTCCACACTCAGATTTATTTCTGCCATAAACACAGATAAGAATGAACAAGCTTCAGTAAGAGATAATAAGATTTTCTCCTATCAGGCACTTTATGTTATTTACTGTAAAAAGGATTTGGCCTATCAACCAAAGACTATATATTCTTACTTTTTTAATTCGTTTTTTTGCAGAACATTTATCTTAAAATTGGTCAATATGTTTCAATCATTTCTTGATGTAAATCAAATTTGTTTTCTATTATTGCAAGGCCACAATTAGTGAACATAAAGATTCATTTTATTTGAGATTTTTCTCTAAAGTAAATACACCACCAGTTTTCTCACATGTGTCCTATTAGAATCATTCACTCTAAAGCTGGTTATAACATCAGACTGCTGCCATCTGTTAGTGAGCATCAAATATATTCAGGATGTGTTCAGGTACAAGGAGTAATAGTTTAATTGCCATTCTAGGCCATTCTCATTTGTTTCTTGTGTTATTGCAAGATTATGGAAGTGGGTTTGTGAATACAAATAGGTGTTTTACAACAGGGATAAGATGACAAATACCCATGGTACTGTGTCAGTTTATGATATGTCTTGTAACGGAATGATTTAGTTATGCTTTACATGTTATTTATGTAAGCAGTGTAACTATATTAACACTCTAAATCCTACTCACCTGACATATTTATGTGGATTTATTTGATGACCTTTTCTGATTTCTTTTATTTCACATCCAGTTCTGGGAGATTTCATAGCACAGATAATGAATAACAAAATTAAATAACATTGGCAAGCCATTTTTTAAATGGTGAATATGATATTTTCTATTTCTATTTCTGATAAAGTATTTTTGCTTTTACGTATGTATGTTTGCATGTATTTGTTTGTTTAAAAGGTTTGGGTATTTTATTTTAATTTGATGTGTGTGTGGGTGGGGTGGGGGTGGTATTTATAGTTTTGGTATTTATCTATTAACAATTTTATTCTTCCAAATTTTTGACTATGAATTTTGTACAGTACTACTAGGAATATGTAGCAAGCAAACAGGGTTACTTTTGGTCTCATGTTAACTTAAATGTTGTCTTAATGCCAAAGGTACATGAGGCTTTCATACAGCCTTTCAGGCTAGCTAGCTAGCTAGATAGATAGATAGATATTTCAGGATGAGAATGTGTAAGTATGCTTAAGATGCTTACTTAAGATGCTTAAGTATACTTATTTTTTTACGTGGATAGTCAAATGCACAACCTTCAGGCGCTCGACACATGTGCACTAGAAAGATTCATCCTTGACCAGTGTCTGTGCTTTTTCTCCCCAAAAGTTATGAGCGATAAAAATGTTTTTGTCCTGGTCTAAACTACTAGGGGCGGTTTCCCAGACAGGGATTAACATTAATCTTAGTCAAAAATGCTCATTTAAAATGGACTAATTGAAGAAGCATTTCTCAGACATGGTTTAAAATAGTCTCAGACTTTCCCTAATCTTGATATATAAAGTCTCATTTCCAGAAGGAGGATCAGAACTAATCTCGGTGTAAGTGAAGGAATACCTTAAAGCTGGCCAGAGGCAGGTTTATTTTCAGATTAACTGATGTTGGCCTCCAGGTTGATCTTGTCAATGGAGGAAAATGGATTACCTGGACTATTTTAACGATAATGAAAGAACACCACTAAGACCAGACAGAAGGACAGTTATAGACCGGAACAACCCACTGAATGATTTTGATGAAATCAACTTTCGCGACCATTTAGGAGAAGACCTATTCCTCATTCCCTGCAAGTAAGCACTGATCACTTTGAGGTATTTGGCATGTGGAACATTTAATCTTGAAACAGATATTTGTGTGGTAGTGAACCAACTGTGTGCTAAATAGTCTGCAATGCTATATGTGAACTGAAAGATAACTACATCATGCTCCCTCATTGCTGCATCATTGCTGCCCAAGCCATCTGCAAGGTGGAGTTCTATGAATATGGTCAATTCCCTGGAGTCACTGGCTGTATGTGTAACTGGTGTGAATAATTTATTGACTTAATTTAATTTGCTTTCTTTTCTTTCCTAAATTGTATTATTATTATTTTTTATATGCTGTTTATACCGTTATAAATTCTATGTGTTTCATAATAAGAATGGGTTAATGAACTCCACGAAATTTTGTTCCTCTACTATTGTTCGCAAGTTAAAAAAAAATATAACGTTAAAGTCGCGGACTTTTCTTTAGGAGTTTGTCTGGGGAGGGAACGATATCAGTGGAACACATCCGGGGTTTCCCCGCGTGCGACATGTGATAGCCTCAGTCTACCTGTGTGCGAGGCTAATGAGCACATGTAATATGTTCTCCCCGTGAATGACTCTGGTATGGCAATTTATTTACATTTATTTCATTCTTTTCCATTATTGTATAGCCTCAGTCTACCTGTGTGCAAGGCTAATGAGCACATGTACTATTCTGTTCTCCCCGTGAATGACTCTGGTATGAAGATGTTTTTTGTCTAAAATGCATATTTATCGCTGGATGAATGTGATTACTTTAGACTAGCACTCCATTGTGCTAGTTATGATGCAAATGTATATTTTAATGTTATTTAACTAACTTAAACTACATTGTGATGCTAACTAATTAGCATCATATGTTTAGTGTGCCAGAGAGGGAGAAGCTGTCGCCTGTTGATCCACTGATTATTTCTCCTTGTTACAGGTATGTTGTTTAATTAGTTCTGTTTTATAAAAGAAAAGAGATTTAGTTGAATGTGTATTGTACGTAGAGTGTTACGGGAGAAAATCCGAGTTAATGATTCATGCAGTGCGTGACGCACATGGTGCGGCCTACACATAGTACGGTGCTAAACACATTGAATGATTAATTTCACTATGTAACGTATAGGAATACTGATTTATTCATACAAATGGTATTATAATTGTTTTTGTTTTATTTCATTATAGTATGTTTTAATGTATAAATACTTGAATTAATGCATAAGTTAATAATGTAATAGATTTTCACAACACCGATGGGGCTCTTTGAGTTTAATCACTTACCGCAGGGGCTCTGCAATAGCCCCGCTAGCTTTATGCGCCTAATGATGAACATCTTCGGCGATCAAAATTTCTTGACGTTACTCTGTTATCTTGATGACCTACTTGTGTACGCCCCAGATGAAGGTGAGGCAATTAAGAGGCTCGAGATGGTGTTCAGTAGGCTCAGAGAGCATGGGCTAAAATTAGCCCCCAAAAAGTGGGTTGGCAAACCACGCGTTTTGGTGTATGATTCTGTGACTGTTCCGACCATGTCACATAATGGGCCGAATAAACCAAAGTCTTCCACTCCTGCCAATGCTGGTTGTGACAATGTTACGCAGCAACTACGCGATCTCATTGGCGAGCTTGGAAACCAGATCTGTGATTCAATTGTTTCACGGTTGTTAACCAATCAGAATTCTGCATTACCTAATTCTTCTCCATCGTTTGAGCAGCAGCCTTATGGGGCCATACCCCTGTCTACAAGCCTCGATCTGTCCAAGTTAAATCTGATAGTCAAGGCTGACATTAGAGAACCACAGATGTTCAGGGGGGACGGTAGCGATATTGGAGCAGTGACAGAGTCTGATTTGATGATGGAGGATGGGGTAACCCCATCCCAAAGGAAAATTAAATCGTTCCTTGGGATGGTGTTGTATTACCAGAGGTTCATCCAAAATTGTTCTACCATTGCGAAACCCCTGTTTGGCTTGACAGCGGCACCGAGAGGCAAGAAACCTCCGGAGAAGAGTGTTTTGTTCAGGAAGTTGAGTCCTGATGACTGGAAGAAAGAGCACAGTACCTCAGCAGGGGTTGAATCGAGAGCGATCTTCTGGGTTGTCCAAGACATTTCGACATTTGTTGCCTCCTGGGCAATGCCCATTACCAGTCTTCTCGTTAGACGAACTTCGAGACAGGTTGGAACGTGACGTTCTCAGATATGTCAAGTGTTGCAAGCGCTGCGTTGTCAGTAAAACGCCTGAACCCGAAGGCAGAGCCCCACTAGAGAGTGTGAAAACGTCAAGTCCAATGGAGCTAGTATGCATCGATTTTTGGACCGCAGAAAGTTCAAAAGGTCGTAATGTGGACGTGCTGGTCGTAACTGACCATTTTTCTCGGATGGCTCATGCTTTCCCATGTCGTGACCAGTCGGCAAAACAGGTAGCACGACAGTTGTGGGATCGCTATTTTTGTGTGTACGGTTTTCCTGACAGGATCCACTCGGATCAGGGGGCCAACTTTGAGAGCCAACTGATCCGAGAGTTGCTGCAGGTCGCCGGTGTGAAAAAGTCCCGAACAACTGCTTACCATCCAATGGGAAACGGCCTTGTTGGAACATTGATGCTAGTCAGCCACATCAGTCCGAGTTGTACAACCAAAAGACAAAAGGTCGTAACATTGAGTTGGGTGATCAAGTTCTGTTGGCCAACAAAGGTGAACGTGGGAAGAGGAAACTGGCGGACAGGTGGGAGTCCACGCCCTATAGGGTAGTTGCGCTGAACCCACAGTGCCACATTTACCGCATACGTAACACCAAAACAGGTCAGGATAAAACCGTTCACCGCAATTTGCTGTTGCAAGCAAATTTCCTTCCACTTGAGTTGGAGGAACCTGAACCATCTGAGGATAGTGGTGAATCTGTCTTTAGCAGTAGAAGTGTGTCAATGGATGTTGTTGGTCCTGTATCTGATTTGTGTTCTTTGTCTGAGCGAGTCGCCAGTTGGGTGGAAGAGATCGCAGCTTCTGACGACCCTCAGCAGAGGTTGTCCTTCTGTTTTATAAAAGAAAAGAGATTTAGTTGAATGTGTATTGTACGTTGAGTGTTACGGGAGAAAATCCGAGTTAATGATTCATGCAGTTCGTGACGCACGTGGTGCGGCCTACACATAGTACGGTGCTAAACACATTGAATGATTAATTTCACTATGTAACGTATAGGAATACTGATTTATTCATACAAATGGTATTATACTTTTTTTGTTTTATTTCACTATATGTTTTAATGTATAAATACTTGAATTAATGCATAAGTTAATAATGTAATAGATTTTATATCTAATGTAATATTGTAAAATAATTATTGTAATGTATTAATAGGAATATTAATGTGATGTGTAAGAAAGACAAGAGACATTGTAAACAGTATAATTTATTTACATTTATTTCATTTTTTTCCATTATTGTATAGCTTCAGTCTACCTGTGTGCGAGGCTAATGAGCACATGTACTATTCTGTTCTCCCCGTGAATGACTCTGTGTGCCAGAGAGGGAGAAGCTGTCGCCTGTTGATCCACTGATTATTTCTCCTTGTTACAGATTGAGTAAAAGAAAGTGCTGAATCTCATCAATGAGTAGTCGTGTGGTCTTTATGTGTGTGAGGGTGACCGGTCCAGACATGCTACATATGTATGTTCCCATAAAGTGTCTCTCTACAACAGATGCTGAAGAGTACATAAATCATAAAAACTGTTTCTCAATAAATGTACAAAGTGTGTGCACTCCCACTATGTACAGTAGTTTTCCAAAATTGTTGCATGTTGGAAAGATGGAACTTATGACTCAAGGATTTTCCAAAACCCCTCTTGTGTGCTCAGTTGGAAGGAGGCCAACATAATTGAATCATACTTGGTAACAGTGGGTATGCATGCACAGACCAACTTCTCGTTCACCCCTATCTTCATGCAGTCACACCTGAGTAACAGCAGTACAACCAAGCTCACATCCAGCACAGTGTTGACACTGGTGCTGCTTCATGTTTCTCCCCTTCTCCTTCATAGCTAACTCAATGTGACTTATCTTTCATCTTCATTTCATATTCTTCTTTTAAATACTTTAATTTGTGCTCATGAAATTCCATGACCAGTTTCTCATGTATGGTCAGTCTCTTGGTCCTTCTGTCTGGATTAGTGACCTGGTCTTCCCGTCTGGCTGCTTCAGTCGTAGTGGGCCGACCTGCATCCTCTCTCAGGCCGTCCGAGCTCTGGGGATCAACTGGAAAACATTGTATTGATGCATTAAAGATCAGTGTTTAAGTTGTGTTTATTATATATTTTTGTTATGGGAGTATAAGAGATAATGGAGAGCATTACATATTCCCTGAAGTGTGAGGATGGCACATGTTGAATGAATGTTGCCTACCAAATGAGGACTGGACCTGCACCCCATCTGAACTGTCCAGACGGTCATCACTGGGGATACCTTCCAGGGGTTGCTGGCTATGGATGATCGCAGTCAACAAGTCTCCTAGCTCATCAGTCTCTGGTCTTTCTGAAGGTCCACCTGATGCTGACCTGAAACACTCAGCAACAGCTTTTGTCTTCTAAAGGATAGTTCACCCAGAAATGAAAATTACTTCATGATTTAATAACCCCCAAGCCATCCTAGGTGTATATGACTTTTTTATTTAAGACAAATACATGCAAAGTTATATTAAATGTCCTGGCTCTTCCAAGCTTTATAATGTTAGTGAATGGTGGTGCTATGATGGATGGATGCACTTTTTTGGGTTTCAAAATCTTAACCATGATGAGTCATGCTGTTTGTTCTCAGTAATCGGGTGGTTTAACACAATTTGCCTTGAGACTTTTTTTTTTAGTTTTTTTTTTCAAATTCACAGAAAGTCTTTGAACGTTTTATTTTACCTTTGTCCATTGTTTGGTTGGATGATTTACTCCAGTTCTACACAACACTACTGTTTTTTTGGGTTCCATCCCAGGTTTTTCTAGTGTCCTCACATAAGCACTATGTGCACATCATTAAATTGATCAGGCTTCACAAAGAGTAGACCGGGGACCGTCGTGGCCTAATGGATAGAGAGTCAGACTTGTAACCTGAAGGTTGTGGGTTCAAATCTCAGGTCCAGCAGGGATTGTAGTTGGGGGGAGTGAATAACCAGCACTCTCTTCCACCCTCAATACCACGACTGAGGTGAGACCCTTGAGCAAGGCACCGAATCCCCAACTGCTCCCCGGGTGCCGCAGCATTGGCTGCCCACTGCTCTGGGTGTGTGCGCGCGCACACTTAAGATGGGTTAAACGCAGAGCACAAATTCCGAGTATGGGTCGCCACACGTCACTTCACTTTCACTCCCTAGTCTAGTTAATCTGAAGTTAAGAAATGTCTCAAAAAGCCATTTTTTTTAGTCTGGATTAAAGTAGAATTAGCCTAGTTTTGATTTAACATAATCCGTGTCTGGGAAACCACCCTAGAGTTTTCCAACTGTGCACATATTGTGCTAATGATGAGATGTTGGTCATGTGTACTGTAGGAATAGCCTACATCTTTTTGGACACAGCATACAGGTATGTAACTATTTTACATTTTGCCAAATTAGTTAATTCATATTCGTACAATCTCATTTGTACGGTTTTGTACAATATGCTTGGTTTAGGAATGGACCTTCATGCTTGTGTTTTTGTAAAATATTCCTTATGAATAACATTATGCAAATTATTATGAAATCAGCATCTCGTAAATAGTTAAATTTTCTCATGAGATCGAGATGGTTGATGAATCTGGACTCTTTATAGTAATGATCTTTTAGCATGTTTTTGCATTCCTCTAAACTGTTTTTTTTAATTGTTTTTCTACATAAACATGCCAATAATTGTTTTTGTTATTTTTTACTGAAGAATATTTTCATATAAGCAATGGTAGACTATAAACAATGGTTAATAATGGCTACTGTGGTGGACTATAAATGTAGTTGAATGAGGATTTTAAGGCCTGATATTTCATCATAGATTCACTCTGCCAATTTAAACTGCCAGTTCCACGCACACTACCAACAGTACAGTTTCATTTTATCTGTCAGGTTGAAGCTAAAACACACTGGCAACCATATACTTTTCATCTGTGAGTGGCAGGGGAAATAAAAATACAGGAGTTTTTACAGAGAAACAAACGTTGGCTTTTCTACATATATATCACTGAAGTATAAAGAGTTTAGCTCTGGAAAAGCTTTCCTAACAACACCCAGTTCATTTTTTGATAATGCAGAGATTTGAATGCAACGTCTCAAGGATGAAGTCCTTATGCACAGAGCATAAACTTCAGGAGTGTGGTTTGCATATTTTTCTCTGTGCTGCTGGGAGTCTATGAAACGTTAGACAGGTTTTTGAAAGCAAACAGATGGGTTTATACCTGTGGATTAATTCGCTAGTTTTAATTTTGGGTTAATAGTCTGAGGGTTCCTAGTAATTCTGTATCCCAAAGTCTTGTTGGGAGCATTGTGAAGCTGGTCTAAAGCATTTAGCAGAATGTTCAAGTTGGTGAAACAATTAAAATGGATGGTGACCAGGGATATCTGTTGTCACCATTCCCATTCATTGTATGGAGCTCGGCTATCAAGATAGGTATGCTTACGAGTTTGGAAAAATATGAGAAGAATAAATAATAACAACATATTCATTTTTGAGTGAAGTTAATAAAGTAAAATAAAAACAAATCAGTATATGCTTGACCTTTACAACTTTTCATTCAAAAGTAATCAAAAGTTGATAAGCAATAAAAGTTAATAAACAGGTTTTAGTCATAGTCAGGTTTTTCTAATAAAGCTGTGATCAGATGAAATAATGAAATATTTAATTGAATACATTCAATTGATAAAGGAATGTTCCTGGTAGAGGAATGTTCTTGGTTTGAATACAACTTAAAGGGGTCCTATTATGCTTTTTCACTTTTTCAACTTTAGTTAGTCTGTAATGTTGCTGTTCGAGCATAAAAAAGATCTGCAAAGTTACAAAGTTCAAAGTCCACTTAAAAAGGAGATATTTTATTTAACAGAAATCACTTTTCAAAAACTACAAAGAACGACTCGTTTGGACCAAGGTTATTATAGTTTTGAATTTTTAAATTAGTTTTATTTTAATATAGTTTTCAAATTTGCTGTAAAATTCAGTTTAGTTTTTATTAGTTTCATTCATATTTTTGTTAGTTTTAGTTTAGTTTTTATTTTGTGAACGTATTTTTATTTAGTTTTTATGTAGTTTAGTTTCAGTTTTAATTCAAGTTTAGCAGAATTAACAGAACCCTTCCAGAGCGCAGGCCAAAGAAAGACGTATGCATAATTTAAATTTAGTGAGGCAAACATATAGCGACACAAAATTAACGCATGCTGAGATTGATTAGATAGTAAAAGTATACAAATATATGCCAAAGAAAGCAGGCAAGCCTTTTTTACTAAATTAATCAACACAAGTCGTACTTAATGTCATATCCAATGATGTGTTGAGATATTTAGTATGAAAATAAATGTAGCCTGATTTGGTTATACGTCTTTTCTTATTTAACCATAATCATGACCATGCCAATATATCCTCCGATCGGAAAGTGGATAGTATTTAAGGATGAAGCAAACGCTGATTTTTTTCCGACGAACCATTCTCACGGAGGGTAAACGAAGCTGATCTGTACGATCTATTCTTCACCCTGAAAATTAGCCAAGGCGGCCAATAGATCGAGCAAAGCCTCGAACTCGCCTCACTCGACACTACCATTGTCCCGCACAAGACCTGGCTCTCCTCGAGCTTTGGGTTGCAGCGGCAGGCCTTAAACGAGCCTGGGCCGCTCCCCAGTTCTCACCGCGGCTCTTACGGCCGCAGCGCCACATGTAGCCGGGCCTCCAGCTCACGCTAAAGGTAGGTCGTTTGTTGTTAAACGACATGATGACATTATGGATGTTGATGTCATTTTTGTAACCAAGACGCAAAACTGCGTAGAACACACAATTAAATTACTCAAATTTTCTGTATAAATTTTCACTAGCTTTTTACCTGTATTTCAAATTACACATTATACTCAGATAGACAGATAAGATGAAAAAGATTTGATTTTCGTGAAAATCATTTTATGATGCTGTAAAAGTCGTCATTTTTCTCCTGCAACTTCTAACCTCTCTTCCTTTTCAGTGGTCTCCAGCTTTTATAGCACACTAGCATGAGGCTGCCGCTGCAGGCTGCACAGGCTCTCCAGCATTTTCCCCCGAATATCACAAGCCCCCGTGGCGCAACGTTGCCCGCTGGCGTAGCTTCCCAAACTCCTATCCTTCCCCCTCCCTTCCTTCTACCTCCAGTGGCAGACGTTAGCGTGAGGCTGCCTCCGCTAGCGATTCAAGCTCAGCCACCTTACTCTTACTCTTCCGCTACTTTTTTTTTTTCCTATCAATGGCCAGCAGCCCCCGCTGCAGACGTCCAAGCAGGGCATCATCAGCCAGCAACGCAAGCTTACTGGCCTCCTCCCTCATTTCCTTCTACCTCTTCCTACGTGCTTCCCTAAGCACCAGAGGCTAATCCGTGCGTGAGGCTGCCTCCGCAAAAGGTTA
>NW_015648616.1:113941-127605 GCF_001515625.1 Sinocyclocheilus rhinocerous
GATCCTCCAAGCAGTTTCACCCAGAACCATCCAATCTTATCTAACTGCTTGGAGATGATTTAAAGCTTTCCACCTCTTGTACAACCTGCCATTTCCCGATTTCTCCCTCCTCTTAATCACATCTTTCGTTTCCTACCTTAACACCTGTAAGAACCTCTAAGCCCGGTCAATCAAAGGTTATCTAAGCGGCATTCAATTTTTTTCACAAATTAATCTACGGCGCCCCCTCTCCTGAAAATAAACAATTCTCAAACATCTCTTTTGATCAAAGGAATTCAGCGCTCTCATCCTCCAAGCCCGGACGCTAGACAGCCGATAACTTTCGACATTCTTTCTAAATGTATTTCCACCTTCCCCACTAGCATCGACCAGATGGCAACAGTTCAAAGAGGGAGTGTGCTGGATGTGAGGGGTCCAGAGACCCCTGTGGTTCTTCTTCTTCTTTCTTTTTCTGACTCTGAATACAAACAAGTAATAATAGCAAAAAAGGGAATAGAATATATAGCAAAAAACTATAAATAGTAGCAGCAGTAAATCCTTTTTGATATACAATTATTTGTGAATTAAAGTATGCTGAAGTGTTGCTAGTATGTGCTGCATGTGCATTTGTGTGTGTGTGTGATGTAAAGTGTGTGCGTGAGTGTGATCTCTCTCTCTCTCTCTGTGTGTGTATGTGTGTGTGTGTGGCACAGGTTCCTCCTATCCTAAGAGTTAATTAATAGTTAATTAGATCCACATTATTAAGAAACTGGCAGCATCTGTATCAGGGTGTGTCTCTCTCGTTGTGTCTTCCTACCTCCATGACACTTGACTCTGCAGTCCACCCTACCTAAGGATTAATTGCACACTGTAAACGTATGTACTGTATGCATGCTCAATGTTTTATTTTAATATATGTCTACATATTAAAAGTAAAGTTCACTACAAATGTCTACAGTAATATGGCTATTGCTATAGGTTTTTGGTGTGTTAGACTATATTGCAAGTAGCCTACATCAGTTTTTACCCTAAATCCCACTTTATCTGCTGATGCAATTTAGTAACAGGCTTGTTAACACTTAAGTTGACCAATTATCACGAAGCAATTACATTTTAAAATATACTGGGGTTCTATGCTAAGCTTACAACTGTTTAACACAGGGCTGACCAAACTCGGTCCTGGAGGGCCGGTGTCCTGCAGAGTTTAGCTCCAACCCTAATTAAACATGATTTTGAAAACCGCGAGTTTAAGAGTGAGTGGACAGAAAAATATGCATTCGTGCTCCCCGTGGGAAGCAGAAAACCGATGTGTTTAATCTGCAACGAGACGGTAGCAATCATCAAAAGTGGTAACGTGAAACGCCATTATGAAACCAAGCATTCACATTTTGAACAAAATTACCCTCAGAACACAGAGGTAAGGACCACAAAAATAAACCAACTGAAATCATCCTATGAAGCTACAAGCAGTGTAATAGTTAGATCAGCCACACAACAGGAGCGGGCAACGGAAGCCTCACTAAGAGTAGCATGGGTCCTGGGAAAACACAAGAAACCCTTCTCTGATGCTGAAATAGTCAAGGAGTGTATGAGTGAAGTGGTGACTGCTCTGTTTGAAGGGACTCAAAAGGATGAAATAATCCAGAAAATAAGCCAAATACCCTGTTCTGATTCCACTGCTGCAAGACGAACTGAAATACTATCTGATGATTTGCTTGAACAACTTAGCTCTGCTATAAAAAAAGCCAAATTCATTTCATTGGCTGTGGATGAATCCACAGACAATGCACAACTCATGGTCTTTGTCAGATTTTATGATGAAGAAATGGGAGAATTTCATGAAGATGTTTTGGGTCTCACAAACCTCCATGGACACACAAGGGGGGGTGACATTTATGAAACAGTGACACAGATGCTTAGAGACAGAAAGATAGACCTGAAGCATGTTGTTTCCATTGCTACTGATGGCGCGCCATGTATGATTGGGAGAAAGAGGTGATTAGTGTCACACTTGAGAACTCACCACCCTTACCTCATGGCATACCACTGCATAATTCACCAGATGGTTTTGTGTGCCAGCCTTGGAGAAAGTTACTCAGAAGTAATGACAACAGTCATGAAACTTGTCAACTCTCTGAGAGCATCCTCTGCTCTGCAACATCGTTTGTTGCGCTCATTTCTAATAGAGGTGAATGCAACATTTGATGATTTGTTCCTTCACAACAATGGCTTAGAAAAGGCAAGGTACTGGAGCGGTTTTGGGCACTGCGGAAAGAGCTGGAGACATTTCTGTTGAATCAGAAGAGTGCAAAAGCCAAACCGTTTGTGGATTTCATGAAGAATGAAGAGGAAATGGAAGTTGTTGCTTTTCTAACTGACATTACTTCCCAATTACCTTAACATGAAGCTCCAGGGCAAAAACAGCACAGTGTGTGACCTCATGTCAGCTGTCCATGCTTTCCAGAGGAAGCTGGAGGTGTTCAAATGTGACTTACAGCAGAACCTGCTTCACTTCCCAAGACTTTTGGATCAGACTGCAGGAAAACATCATCACAATTATGCTGAATTCCTGGAAAAGCTGATTAAAAATTTCCAAACTCGCTTTGAAGATTTCCCTCTGGGAAAACAAGTCTTGTTGTGCATCGAAAATCCATTTCTTGTCAAAAATATTGCAGAATTCTCAACTGAAGCCACGAAAGTCTTCCCATGGGCCAATGCTGCTTCTCTGCAAACAGAGCTAACCCCCCCTCACTCAAGACAGCCAGATTTATCTACCGGTCACGTGTTCTGGGCCAGGCAGGTGAACAGGCAGTCTCATCATTTGCAGCAGTGAGAAGCAGTGCAAATATCGATAACTGACTTTTTTTTTTGCTGACTGAAAGTGAAAATGGCATGCTAAAAGCTGACCGTTGATAAGAAAAGAAAAGTTGATTTTGAAAACCACGAGTTTAAGAGTGAGTGGACAGAAAAATATGCATCCGTGCTCCCCGTGGGAAGCAGAAAACCAATGTTTAATCTGCAACGAGACGGTAGCAATCATCAAAAGTGGTAACGTGAAACGCCATTATGAAACCAAGCATTCACATTTTGAACAAAATTACCCTCAGAACACAGAGGTAAGGACCACAAAAATAAACCAGCTGAAATCATCCTATGAAGCTACAAGCTGTGTAATAGTTAGATCAGCCACACAACAGGAGCGGGCAACGGAAGCCTCACTAAGAGTAGCATGGGTCCTGGGAAAACACAAGAAACCCTTCTCTGATGCTGAAATAGTCAAGGAGTGTATGAGTGAAGTGGTGACTGCTCTGTTTGAAGGGACTCAAAAGGATGAAATAATCCAGAAAATAAGCCAAATACCCTGTTCTGATTCCACTGATGCAAGACGAACTGAAATACTTGCTGATGATTTGCTTGAACAACTTAGCTCTGCTATAAAAAAAAGCCAAATTCATTTAATTGGCTGTGGATGAATCCACAGACAATGCACAACTCATGGTCTTTGTCAGATTTTATGATGAAGAAATGGGAGAATTTCATGAAGATGTTTTGGGTCTCACAAACCTCCATGGACACACAAGGGGGGATGACATTTATGAAGCAGTGACAGATGCTTAGAGACAGAGAGATAGACCTGAAGCATGTTGTTTCCATTGCTACTGATGGCGCGCCATGTATGATTGGGAGAGAGAGGGGATTAGTGTCACGCTTGAGAACTCACCACCCTGACCTCATGGCATACCACTGCATAATTCACCAGATGGTTTTGTGTGCCAGCCTTGGAGAAAGGTACTCAGAAGTAATGACAACAGTCATGAAACTTGTCAACTATCTGAGAGCATCCTCTGCTCTGCAACATCGTTTGTTGCGCTCATTTCTAATAGAGGTGAATGCAACATTTGATGATTTGTTCCTTCACAACAATGGCTTAGAAAAGGCAAGGTACTGGAGCGGTTTTGGGCACTGCGGAAAGAGCTGGAGACATTTCTGTTGAATCAGAAGAGTGCAAAAGCCAGGATTTCATGAAGAATGAAGAGGAAATGGAAGTTGTTGCTTTTCTAACTGACATTACTTCCCAATTACCTTAACATGAAGCTCCAGGGCAAAAACAGCACAGCGTGTGACCTCATGTCAGCTATCCATGCTTTCCAGAGGAAGCTGCTGTTCAAATGTGACTTACAGCAGAACCTGCTTCACTTCCCAAGACTTTTGGATCAGACTGCAGGAAAACATCACCATCACAATTATGCTGAATGCCTGGAAAAGCTGATAAAAAATTTCCAAACTCGCTTTGAAGATTTCCCTCTGGAAAAACAAGTCTTGTTGTGCATCGAAAATCCATTTCTTGTCAAACATATTGCAGAATTCTCAACTGAAGCCACGAAAGTCTTCCCATGGGCCAATGCTGCTTCTCTGCAAACAGAGCTAATTGATCTCCAAGAAAACCTAGCACTGCAGGAATCTCGCTGTGACCCTGTCACCTTCTGGACGAAGATGGTTACTGCAGCAGGTGTTCCTCTCCTGCAGAAGATGGCCCTTCAAATTCTCACCATGTTTCCCCAACGTACTGCTGTGAATCTGCCTTTTCAACCATGAACATGGTGAAAAACGCATACCGCAGCACACTCACCAATGAACACTTACATCAGTGCCTCCGCCTGGCCCTCACACCTTTTTTGCCCAAGTTTAAACAACTGGTGGCACAAAGAAGGTGTCACCTTTCACACTAAAAGGCCTACCATGTCGTTTTTTTGTGTATAGTTCTGAAGTTTTGGGGATTGCCTTTTTTTTGTTGGAGTTCTCTATTTGGAATTTGCCCGTCCCTTTTCCGGACCTCAGACTGAATGGAAATTTGGTAAGTGGACCTTTCAAGTTTATATTTGAGTACCCCTGGCATATAGTATAATGGATTTTCTGATGTGGATAAATAATTATTTAAATTATAAATTAATGATGTGGAGAAATTGCAATCTAAAAAACCTAGCACTGCAGGAATCTCACTGTGACCCTTGTCACCTTCTGGACGAAGATGGTTGCTGCAGCAGGTGTTCCTCTCCTGCAGAAGATGGCCCTTCAAATTCTCACTATGTTTCCCTCAACGTACTGCTGTGAATCTGCCTTTTCAACCATGAACATTGTGAAAAACGCATACCGCAGCACACTCACCAATGAACACTTAAATCAGTGCCTCCGCCTGGCCCTCACACCTTTTATGCCCAAGTTTAAACAACTGGTGGCACAAAGAAGGTGTCACCTTTCACACTAAAAGGCCTACCATGTCGTTTTTTTTTTTTGTTTAGTTCGAAAGTTTTGGGGATTGCCTTTTTTTTGTTGGAGTTCTCTATTTGGAATTTGACCGTCACTTTTCCGGACCTCAGACTGAATGGAAATTTGGTAAGTGGACCTTTCAAGTTTATTCCATTATCTAGCTTTTACTGAAAATTAGCTTGTGTTGCAATCTCTCTGATGACGTGCTTGATTTTGACCGAACGGTTCGGTCGGCCCATCTCGGGACCAGGCAGCCGGCCATGGCCGACTAGGCAAAATGCTTAACATTTATTTATTATTAACATTATTATTATAACCATAGAGAAATCGTGCAAGTGATAAAAACCCGTCCTATGCGCTGTTGCCCCTTAAAAACAATTGTATTTATATATATTTAGAAAAAATCTGACCGGCCTACATTAAACAAAATGGTCAGGCCCCTCTGGCATTTGCCAGAATTGCCAGATGGCCAATCCGCCCCTAGTGAGAACGTAATGATTACGAAAACGATTATTTATTTTTGATTGATATTATTTTATTTCAGATAATTTTTCAATAACTGTTGTTAGTTTCGTTTCGTTTTAGTTTTTCAAATATTTTAACGTTTTTATTTTATTTCAGTTTACGAAATTGTTTTTTCATCAATCGTTTTAGTCTTAGTTTTAGTTTTCGTTTACGAAAATAACCTTGGTTTGGACTACAACACATATTTTGCGGGATTTGTGATATCACAAATATCAACGAATGGGATGACACCTGGTTGAGCTGCACTAGAGAAGGCAACGAGTGTTATCACAATGTCAGAGACATGCTAGCTTTCCCAAGGCAGACGTGGTTTGCCAAGTGGTTACAATCATCCGGGTTTAAATCACGCTCAGATTGATTTGATATTGACGCAATATTTACACTGAACCTCGCAGGCGGCTATGGTAAGGGGCATGACATTTCCCGTCCAGGCGCCGAGTGGTGCCAATCACAACACACACTGGCCCAGCTAACCAATCACAGCACATTTCGTATTTCAGAAGGCGGGCTTTCATTTGATACAGGAACTATTCGAGCCGTTCATGCCAGACTGGGGAGAGAGGTGTTGTAATAATGTAAAATATGTGAAAAATGTGTTTTTTGAACAACCTAGTATGAGAGCCTGTTCTAGTACACCCCCAAAACAAAATCAAGACTTTGTAAAAGAGCATAATAAGACCCCTTTAAGCTCTATGGACTGCTGTGGCATGTGTACAATCACAATGTTTGCCGGATTTATGGCTACACTTTCAGAGGTTGCATGCTTAATTTGTTTATTCTCAGCTATTCAGCTACGTACAGATACTCTACTATACTATTGTCATGTCACGCTGTTGAGGGAACACGCTGGAGTCACAAGGAAACGTTTAACAGTCTTTAATCACGAAACATAGGAGATAATCCACAATAGAAGCTTGAGCCAACACACGTAGAGAACGAGTAGACCTGACAAACACAAACTGAACAGACTAGGACTTAAGTACACCGAGAAATGAGGAGAATTAACTAAACACAGCTGGAAAGAAATGATCAACTAATCAGGGAGCCTAATGGAAACAGGAAGGACCAAATAAGGAAACACAGGACCAGAAACAGGGGCAAAACACGACACCGAACAGTCTAGAAACCTGACATATCGCCCCCCTCCCGGAAGGTGCGTAGAACAACAGGCAGGGGGGAACTAAGGAGGAAGCTCAGGAGGGGGACGGATGTCCGGGAGGAGGCCGGCAGACAGAGTCCAGGGAGGAGACGATGGAGGGAGGAGCCAGGGAGGCGACAGGAGGGGCTTGGAGCAGGAGGAGCCCAGCTGGAGGAGCGGAGTCCTGAGGCGGTGGCGGGTTCGAAATTGAATTGAACTTGAAGAACAACATCTTAAACGGCATATTTACATTTAAAAAGCATAAAATTCAAGAGAGAAAAAAAAGAAATATCTTGACTTACATAAAGAGTTATTTGAAATGAGCCAACAGTATGCTTCCAGGTGTTATATTGTTCTTGTTTATTGCATCACACTGTTAGAGTTAAAGGCTAAAATAACCACAATCAGATTGGACCCATTTAAAACCCAAGAGAGCACCTAAAACTAAATTTAAATTTAACACAATTTAAGGATTAGTGCTACACCTAAAATCTATAGTGACTACTTAAAAAGTGAAAAAGAAGTGTAGTATGGATTGGCTGTCCACCACCTTATGAGGTATTTAACATTCACTGTTGTTAGTGGAGTACATTTTCCATGCGTCAACAGAACATGGGCGTATCTGAGAAATTGTTTCTTCTTATAATCTCAAAACCTTTCATGAATAATTCCTTCCCTCTTACATTATCTCTCTTCTAACAGGTTGAGTGTGAGAGAGCAGATATAAAACGACACGAGCATTTACCACAGCACTGCACATCACTGTTGACCCCTTTTAAAATGTATCATATCACAGTCCCTCTAATAAAGCTGTCAGGTCTTCTATAGTGGATCCATATGGTCCCTGTGCTTGAGGTACATCAGTGGTATTCATTATTTAGAAAGTAAAGGCTTCACACTATCCGGATGAACTCCTATCCTTCTAAAATGCAATTTTATATTAACAAAACAAACAAACTGAAAAGAAAAAAATGAAGATATTACTGCTTTTGGCAAAATATGTACTATAGATTCAAACAGGATGGTGTATTTTGATAAACCTGTATTCACATGATAAAAAACTATTAGTGTAATCACCAGTTTATCTATGGGAAGACTGGGGCAAGTTGTCACAAACGCTCAGTAACAATAATGATTTTATATATATGGTTTTGTGGTCCAGGGTCACATTTTATTCTACAACATAGGATACATCATATATATATATATATATGATATATCTGTATATTATTTCATTTTGCTTTGAAGATCAAATTCTTGGCCTTCAAACAATGAGTTTTAAATGACAATGAACATGCCTGTATCCTTATTTCTGGTTGCCTGATGCTGTTTTTCTAGCTCAGCGGATGGGACACTTTAAGCTTTTGAGTATCAGTGTCTTTCCAGTTTGAGGAGAGATACTGAGATTTTTTTTTTTTTTTTTAATGCATATAAACCAATTCTCACAAACACTTTCTGCTGAGCCATAAACTGCTTTGCCTTCAGAAAAGAAGAGTTATGAGAGTCAGACACACACACACACACACACACGCACACACACGCACGTGCACACACACGCACACAGACACAGTACCAATTCACAGTAGCAGTGCAGACAAATTGACTGAGGTTTTCTGTTAGGTCCTTGTTTACAGTGCCAGAATTTTTTCGCATTATCGTGTGTGAGGACACTCGTTGGCATATTTTGGCAGTTAATGAAATCATTTCTTGTAAATGGCTTGTACCGTTTGGCTGTACGCTAGAGACATTCGCAGAAGATAATTAGCTATTCATATTTTTTCCCCTCAGACCACATGACACAGACTATGTCTTCAAGACTTAAGGTACAATATTTCCAAAATACAGCTGCTCGTAGAACTGACAAAACTACAGAGTTAAATAAATTGATTTATGAGGGTTTTGAGAATCATTAAAAAGTTCAAAAAACATCTTCCTTCACTGACAGCAGTTCAATTTGTCAGTTATTTATTTATGCATGTATGCGTAAATTCTATATCACAAAATATTTCATTTTATTAGACAAAATGATTTGATACATAGCTACAGCTAGGGAGTCACTCAATTTTTATACTAAACCAAAAGTGCTTTTTCTTGGATTTGACGCTTGCCGAGTGTTAATTTCCCCTCTATCTCTCAGTCACTTCTCTCTCTGTATGTAAATGATGCTACAGACATTTTAACATCATGTCTAGATGACATATGTCCTCTCTCCTCCAGCCCAGCACAGCTATCTGATGCTCTTCATGAACATCAAAACCTCAGCAGTGATTCGCACACAATTATTAAGAAAGACACACTTATTAAAAACTGTACTTGCAGGTAGTAGCCTATAAAGAAATAAAAGACACTTAGGTATACTTAAAGAAAGAGCACACTTTCATGACTATTTTTTCGTAAGAACACTTTCAAAAAAGAGCATTTTACAATAATGTCAAGCATTATTTTAAGCCATTATGTTTTAATAATCTGTTGTCATACATTAATTTTAATGTGTTGTCAGTAACACTTTTCTAAAGGGACCAATTCTCACTATTAACGAGTTGCTTATTAGCATGCTTATTATTAACATATTGGCTGTTTATTAGTACTTGTAAAGAACATATTCTGCATGACCATATTCTACATCCCTAATCCTACCCAATACCTAAACTTAACAACTACCTTACTAACTATTAATAAGCAGCAAATTAGTAGTTTATTGAGGCAAAAGTCGTAGTTAATGGTTTGATAATAGCGAGAATTGTACATTAACATAAAGTGTGACCAATATTGAATATATAAATGTACTAAATTGCAACTTCATGATCGCACATGTGTAAGTATAAAATACATACAAGTTTATTTTTGATAAATACTTGTCAGTGCATTCAGAAGTACACTTAAACCTATTTCACAGACTATACAAATAATATATATTACTTTATAAGTATAAGTATAAGTATATTACATTACTTTTTATTTCTTTTTTTTTATTTAATTAAAAAAATTTTTTTGGTGGGACAAAAGCTTAGAAAACTGTATTTTGTCATATTTCTGAGGCAAAAATGTTTGGTGTTTTCAGTGCATTCCTCAAGACATTCCGCTCTGTCCTCATCCACCTCTCTCTGTACTTTTTTTCCCCCCACAGACAAGACAACACACCATCAGCAGAGTCAATTCTCACAACACACCATCAGCAGTCAATGCCCCACAAACAGCCACCACCCACATGCAACTCTTTACTCTTCTCTTTATCTTCTTTCACAGAGGCTGAGGTCTCTGAACCTCTCCTCTCTAACCGTCCTACCTCCTGCATCCTTGACCCTATTCCCTCTCATCTTCCAAGCTATCTCTCCTACACTCCTTCCCACACATCATCAACACTTTTCTTCTGAATGGCGCTCTCCCCACAACATTCGAGCAGGCTCAGGTAATCCCACTGCTGGTGGAAAATTACAGACTGCTCTCTCTGTCCTCACATTCATAGTCAAAACCCTCGAATGCCTTGTTTTCACTCAATCCTCTTCTTTCTTTAGTAATAACCTGCAAGTCACTGACATCTTCAGGAATTTGGTTTGCAATCCTGCAGTTCTACTGAAGAATCATTACTGCATTGCAGCTGTGTCATTTCATGGTGAGGCAGCTGTGACCGTCGTAAGATTACAGTTAGAGCTTGATGCCTTGCTGTTTATTTGTGATCAGTGTTTGGGAGCTGCATGTCATTGTGATTTGTTTTACCATTCCAGCTCTTATTCATATTGTCAGCTCTGGTGGATCAGCATTTTGTGATATCACATATCCAGAACTCTAGCTCTGTGGTTTAGTTGTGTATGGAGTATGGATATTACGGTAAGACTTTACAATAAAGTACCATTAGTTAACATTAGTTAATGCATTAACTAACATTAACTAGCAATAAGAAATTAGGGCCTCTATGTGGAGATGACTCGCTTGTAGAATGTTCATCTCATATGCGTGTGAATCATTTTAAACTTTTTTTTTTTTTTTTTTTACATCTTGTACTCACCTTTGATGGCCTGAAGGTGAGTACATTTTCAGCAAATTTTCATTTTTGGGTGAACCATTCCCTTTATTTAAGAGTACTTAGTGCACCTTTAAATCACTTTGTAAACAAGCACCTCTTCTAAATGCATAAATGTAAATTAAAGTGTCTAAATACTTTTTGGGGCCTTTGCTGCTGAATCATCATCGCAAACAAATTAAATTCCGTTATTACTGCAAATATCAAAACACTGGATTTAACAACAGGACATTGTTTGACACACGCACAAAAAAAGTATTCTCTGTAAATCAGCATTGCATGCACATAATGTGAAAAGAATCATTAATTATGTGTCCAGTCATACAGCAGTAAACAACCTGACAAGAGTATAACAGGCTGAACTCTCCTTCATCCCCACTGTGAGTATGTCTCCTTAATCACGGTAACAAACAACATGAAGCAACTTCTCAACTGCTGTATGGAGCCACTTGAGGTGCTGTCTGTGGTTTTATTGTACTCTACTGGTTTAATATTCATTACTTCTTATTTGAGATTCATCATGTTTCTAGCTGTTTTTTAAGGAAGAGTGGCACATTCTGTTATAAGGCTCCTATAATGAGACACTTCAGAAACAATATATTGCGGACATTTGCATCAGAGCCCAAGTATTAGATGGAACACAGATTGTGATGATGTTCAATGGCACTTGCTGAACTGGTCCTTCTCTGGACCAGTGCTTCTCAAAGGTTTCCACCTCTAATCCAATCAGATTTTATAATACCATCTAGTCACAATAATGGTTTTCATTCCCTTTGAGTGCTAGGAACTGTGAGCAATCTACACATAATACAATTTGATGTAATTTTAATTTGATTAAACGGTCTATACAGTAAGTAAGGAGTGTTTGCCATCAGGTAGTAGAGGCAGGTTTATTTCTCTAGATGGTATGTGGCTTTCTTCCGTTCTTCTTCTTTTTTTTTCATTATATATAAATAGCTACCTATTTTGCTTTTGTGACCTGTTTGAGTTCACTTTTTTTATAGCTCACACTGTTATAGTTTGCTTATGTTCTTTAATTAACCCTAAGCTAATGGGGATGTAACAGATAACAGAGCCACTTTAAAAATTTCTGTCTGCCTGGAATCATTTACACCAGACTGGTTGCATTATCAATACATTACGCTTAAAATTCAGTGCTGAAACCAGTCATTCTGAATTTAAAGCAGACCTCTCTTAAATCTTGTCTTTAAGAAATAGAATTTGAGGATAGAATATTATCCTGCTTTTTATGCAGTATTGGCCAGGTCAGTGCATTTATATTGCACTTTTTCTCTGCAGAGACTACATTTATGGTGTGAGCACTTTGACCAAAGAAGTTCACATCCCCCAAATCCTAAGTAATAATATGGGATTGGAAAGAAAAAAAAAAACATTAAAATAAAGCAAAATTATGAAATATATTGTACTTAAAGAGTGCATATTAATACCTTAATGGTACATATTAGTACCAGCTTTTATACTTTTTTTCTGAGAGTGTATGACAGGGTTGAGAACCACTGCTCTAAAATAATAAAATATGTTTGATATTAGGGTTTGAATATGTACTCAACAAGGTTTTTTAAAGGTCTTTTTGTAATACAGTACATTTTGTATTCATAATATCATTCAACAAGCATCTACCAAAAGTATCTTTAATTTTGAATATGTAGATTAGATGATCCTTGAGATAGTACCAAAGCTGTTTATGTTTATTTATTATTCATAATATCTGTTTTTAATTAGTTCTGCATGTATTTAGACTTATTAACTCCACTCAAACAATCAGTTGGGGGCACTGTAATAATGCATAATTACAATTTGGGAAAGTTAGATTCTCTAGGAAATAAATGTTTAATTGTATACATCATGTTTTCTTTATCTTTTTATTTAGGCATTCATGACTTGAATCCATAAGCAATGTGTAACCACTTGACTTTTTAGTACCCATGTGGTCTGCATACACACAATTGATTTTTGAAGTTATATATATATATAATATATATATATATATATATATACATATATCTCACATCCATTCAAATACTGTACTTGTTTACACACTTTTACTTGAAAATTTCTTATCATCCTGTTTCCTGCAAGGATCTACTGTATCCCCTAAGAGTTGGATCTGTCCCTTGTCAAGACCCTAACAAAAGGCCATAAAGGAATATAAGCACTGATACATTCTTCTCCAGCCTTCTTCATGAGAAAAGAAAGGTGATGATTTGCATAGATTACAGATAATTAAATAACAGTTATCCATAATGATTGCCCTTAGTTTCTGCAGATCTTGGCTAGATCACAGATGCCAATGTGTTCACCATATTAAAGGGGTCATGAACTGAAAAACCAAAATTCCCTTGATCTTTTGACATATAAGAAGTTTTAGAACTCAAAACTTTCTTGTTAGTCTAAAAAACAGCTTATATTGAAGGCAGTCTGCCAAAACAACTGGTTGTGGAATGTTCTACTCTATGATGTAATAGTATGGATAAGCACCAGTGAACGTGATTTCACCAAGTACAACATGTTCCTGGATCAACATGCTTGCTGATCCTGGAACAACATTCCAATCAACCAATCAGAATTGAGGGATAACTTTTCAGGAAATTTAAGTTTTAGGCTTACGGTCAGGGTAAGGTGCTTCTACACCTTTGTTAATCAGCTATCATTTCCCACTGATTTTAGGAATAAATTATGGGTAGGGTTAGGTTTAGGGGTAGGGATTGGGTT
>NW_015648616.1:127693-136661 GCF_001515625.1 Sinocyclocheilus rhinocerous
ATAAATGTAAATTAAAGTGTCTAAATACTTTTTGGGGCCTTTGCTGCTGAATCATCATCGCAAACAAATTAAATTCCGTTATTACTGCAAATATCAAAACACTGGATTTAACAACAGGACATTGTTTGACACACGCACAAAAAAAGTATTCTCTGTAAATCAGCATTGCATGCACATAATGTGAAAAGAATCATTAATTATGTGTCCAGTCATACAGCAGTAAACAACCTGACAAGAGTATAACAGGCTGAACTCTCCTTCATCCCCACTGTGAGTATGTTGCCTTTATCAGGGCAACAAACAACATGAAGCATCTTTTTAACTGCTGTATGGAGACACTTAAGGTGCTGTCTGTGGTTTTATTGTACTCTACTGGTTTAATATTCATTACTTCTTATTTGAGATTCATCATGTTTCTAGCTGTTTTTTAAGGAAGAGTGGCACATTCTGTTATAAGGCTCCTATAATGAGACACTTCAGAAACAATATATTGCGGACATTTGCATCAGAGCCCAAGTATTAGATGGAACACAGATTGTGATGATGTTCAATGGCACTTGCTGAACTGGTCCTTCTCTGGACCAGTGCTTCTCAAAGGTTTCCACCTCTAATCCAATCAGATTTTATAATACCATCTAGTCACAATAATGGTTTTCATTCCCTTTGAGTGCTAGGAACTGTGAGCAATCTACACATAATACAATTTGATGTAATTTTAATTTGATTAAACGGTCTATACAGTAAGTAAGGAGTGTTTGCCATCAGGTAGTAGAGGCAGGTTTATTTCTCTAGATGGTATGTGGCTTTCTTCCGTTCTTCTTCTTTTTTTTTCATTATATATAAATAGCTACCTATTTTGCTTTTGTGACCTGTTTGAGTTCACTTTTTTTATAGCTCACACTGTTATAGTTTGCTTATGTTCTTTAATTAACCCTAAGCTAATGGGGATGTAACAGATAACAGAGCCACTTTAAAAATTTCTGTCTGCCTGGAATCATTTACACCAGACTGGTTGCATTATCAATACATTACGCTTAAAATTCAGTGCTGAAACCAGTCATTCTGAATTTAAAGCAGACCTCTCTTAAATCTTGTCTTTAAGAAATAGAATTTGAGGATAGAATATTATCCTGCTTTTTATGCAGTATTGGCCAGGTCAGTGCATTTATATTGCACTTTTTCTCTGCAGAGACTACATTTATGGTGTGAGCACTTTGACCAAAGAAGTTCACATCCCCCAAATCCTAAGTAATAATATGGGATTGGAAAGAAAAAAAAAAACATTAAAATAAAGCAAAATTATGAAATATATTGTACTTAAAGAGTGCATATTAATACCTTAATGGTACATATTAGTACCAGCTTTTATACTTTTTTTCTGAGAGTGTATGACAGGGTTGAGAACCACTGCTCTAAAATAATAAAATATGTTTGATATTAGGGTTTGAATATGTACTCAACAAGGTTTTTTAAAGGTCTTTTTGTAATACAGTACATTTTGTATTCATAATATCATTCAACAAGCATCTACCAAAAGTATCTTTAATTTTGAATATGTAGATTAGATGATCCTTGAGATAGTACCAAAGCTGTTTATGTTTATTTATTATTCATAATATCTGTTTTTAATTAGTTCTGCATGTATTTAGACTTATTAACTCCACTCAAACAATCAGTTGGGGGCACTGTAATAATGCATAATTACAATTTGGGAAAGTTAGATTCTCTAGGAAATAAATGTTTAATTGTATACATCATGTTTTCTTTATCTTTTTATTTAGGCATTCATGACTTGAATCCATAAGCAATGTGTAACCACTTGACTTTTTAGTACCCATGTGGTCTGCATACACACAATTGATTTTTGAAGTTATATATATATATAATATATATATATATATATATATACATATATCTCACATCCATTCAAATACTGTACTTGTTTACACACTTTTACTTGAAAATTTCTTATCATCCTGTTTCCTGCAAGGATCTACTGTATCCCCTAAGAGTTGGATCTGTCCCTTGTCAAGACCCTAACAAAAGGCCATAAAGGAATATAAGCACTGATACATTCTTCTCCAGCCTTCTTCATGAGAAAAGAAAGGTGATGATTTGCATAGATTACAGATAATTAAATAACAGTTATCCATAATGATTGCCCTTAGTTTCTGCAGATCTTGGCTAGATCACAGATGCCAATGTGTTCACCATATTAAAGGGGTCATGAACTGAAAAACCAAAATTCCCTTGATCTTTTGACATATAAGAAGTTTTAGAACTCAAAACTTTCTTGTTAGTCTAAAAAACAGCTTATATTGAAGGCAGTCTGCCAAAACAACTGGTTGTGGAATGTTCTACTCTATGATGTAATAGTATGGATAAGCACCAGTGAACGTGATTTCACCAAGTACAACATGTTCCTGGATCAACATGCTTGCTGATCCTGGAACAACATTCCAATCAACCAATCAGAATTGAGGGATAACTTTTCAGGAAATTTAAGTTTTAGGCTTACGGTCAGGGTAAGGTGCTTCTACACCTTTGTTAATCAGCTATCATTTCCCACTGATTTTAGGAATAAATTATGGGTAGGGTTAGGTTTAGGGATAGGGATTAGGTTAAATCTATATTTTTGGACAAGTAATGTTGATCCAGGATCAACAAAAGTCGGTGACCGCTTTGACATCACTGCCTGTTTAGTCCTGCCCACCGATTCTACATCACTGCCTTTTTAGCCCCACCCACCGATTCACACATGTAGTGCTTACGGAAGAGGCGAACGCGCAGGTCTACGCAGAAACCAAACGATAAAGATGGCTCTGAAGACAACCAGACGCTGTGCAGTGCCAAGTTGTGGAAAAACAGTGTTTGCGTTGCCTTACTTCTGATCCCAGCGTTAGGAAAGAGTGGATGAACTTTATTTTTAATGAAGATCCAGACCATGTCAGTAAGAACTTGGCCCTTTGTTCATTTCATTTTACCACAGATTCGTTTACATACAACGACACGGGATTTTCAGAAAGATTGAAACTAAAATGACGATGCTGTGCAGACTATATTGGATCGGACAGTAATGTCACAACACACAAGTGTGAGTACCTGTTTTCATTACGTGATCACTATTGCTTTGCCTGTAATTACAGATCATTTGATACGTACTGAGTATTTATGCGTTTTTAACCTAAATCACTGCAGCATCCATCTATGAAGGATGTAGACTGTCAAACATACACAACTATTAGCCAATCATAACAGTGGGCGTTTATGACCCCTTTAAATTTATGCAGTGCATACTGTACATACTGATCTGGATTACAGAGGGAGGTGAGTGGAAGACTGCATTTGTCACAAGCACTGCATATACCAAAGATGCCATATGGCTTAGCTATTGCATATTTTATCTTTGTGAATCAAGTAGGTATGATCAATGTTTTGTAGTACTAGAGACTACAAAACGAATTGACAGCAGGGCCAGACTAATTCAATTCTAGCCATGTGAGCAACTACACTTTTCCATTCTATTTCTAATTTTCTGAGTCAGAAGACATTACATCTCTGCCTGCCCACAGACCACCTGCCACACATCTCCTGCATATTTGGAAAGGGTTTTGACTTTGACCTTTAAATTGTTTAAGATAGGCAATTGCATGTCCCAGAATAATGACACGGAGCTTCAAGTTCTCTGGTTCTGCATGAGTACCTCACATGGTCAGTACACACAAAGATTGTTTTGCATGTGTATCTTGGAGAGCAACCTGATTAGATGCATCACTGCCTAATACGAGAACAGTATATCTCTCAATCTTACTGCTCTGCAGAGTATGGAGTGAACTGCTCATCCAGGACATCTACTGTGTATGTATTGTGGGATGTTTTGTGTGTAGTGGATTGTTTGTTCATCAGCTAGCTTGGTTTTCTGTAAGGACAAATTGGAGCTACTAGAGCGAGGTTTGAGGTCCAAAGATTTCTTATGTAATGAACAATATGAGTAGATAGAACTTACTGTGTAGCAATAAAAAATAAATACTGTTAATTACTTATTATATATGTTTACACACACACACACACACACACACACACACCTGAGGGCTCAAGACCAGCAAACTGCCAAAACATCTTCTTTTATAGAGGTGCTCACTGCTGATGATCAGTTGATCAAAGGCATTTGCTTTGCAGAGCCTGACCGTTACTAACCCTCTTAATTCCTATGTTACCAGTAAGGGTGTCCTAAACTTTGTCACCCATGGCTTTTCCATTTTGGCTTTATTTTTGTTAAATAAATAATGACACGGTGCAATATGTAATGCGTTGTTGTTCATCTGAGGTTTTATTTTCCAAATTTTAAGACCAGCCAAGGACCAGATAATTTTTTAGTGTGTCCTGATATGGAAAACCATGGAATTCAATAAGGTGTCCAAACTTTT
Source organism: Sinocyclocheilus rhinocerous (assembly GCF_001515625.1). Classification (NCBI taxonomy): domain Eukaryota; kingdom Metazoa; phylum Chordata; class Actinopteri; order Cypriniformes; family Cyprinidae; genus Sinocyclocheilus; species Sinocyclocheilus rhinocerous. Next base: position 132,121 of record NW_015648616.1, read on the forward strand.
TCACATGACTGTACATGCATACATTTTAAATGGATAAACAAGCTGTAATAGTCTGTTGCAATGATGCTGTAAAACTGATTATGAAATATTTTGTGCATGCGCCAAATTAGTCAGCTGATTTGTGCATACATGTAAGAGAATTTTGCACATACTTAGTAGTTAACAAGTGTCATAAATGTGCATTCCAGGTGTTGTTTTCACTGTTATTGAGCAGAGAAACATTATTGTCTGTATTCACAATACAGTATGCATAAAGTGCATATCAGTTGGAAGCAACTTCTCTCAGTCTATCATTAGCGAGGTTTACAATTTGTTCAAATGCTGTTAAAATGAGAACATCAACATCATTATTTATTTTGATTTCATCTTGGTAGTTCTTCACTGGAAAGATGCAGTTCAATGGCACCCCAATCATATCACTGCACACTTGCATCTATAGAAAAGGTAAAAAAAAACAACAACAAAAAAACAGAGATGATTCTACAAATATCAGGCAAACTCAGTATTCAAAAATTTTATTTCCACAAAGTGAAACACATAGGACATTAAACTGCCTAATACGAGAACAGTATATCTCTCAATCTTACTGCTCTGCAGAGTATGGAGTGAACTGCTCCTCCAGGACATCTACTGTGTATGTATTGTGGGATGTTTTGTGTGTAGTGGATTGTTTGTTCATCAGCTAGCTTGGTTTTCTGTAAGGACAAATTGGAGCTACTAGAGCGAGGTTTGAGGTCCAAAGATTTCTTATGTAATGAACAATATGAGTAGATAGAACTTACTGTGTAGCAATAAAAAATAAATACTGTTAATTACTTATTATATATGTTTACACACACACACACACACACACACACACACCTGAGGGCTCAAGACCAGCAAACTGCCAAAACATCTTCTTTTATAGAGGTGCTCACTGCTGATGATCAGTTGATCAAAGGCATTTGCTTTGCAGAGCCTGACCGTTACTAACCCTCTTAATTCCTATGTTACCAGTAAGGGTGTCCTAAACTTTGTCACCCATGGCTTTTCCATTTTGGCTTTATTTTTGTTAAATAAATAATGACACGGTGCAATATGTAATGCGTTGTTGTTCATCTGAGGTTTTATTTTCCAAATTTTAAGACCAGCCAAGGACCAGATAATTTTTTAGTGTGTCCTGATATGGAAAACCATGGAATTCAATAAGGTGTCCAAACTTTTTCACATGACTGTACATGCATACATTTTAAATGGATAAACAAGCTGTAATAGTCTGTTGCAATGATGCTGTAAAACTGATTATGAAATATTTTGTGCATGCGCCAAATTAGTCAGCTGATTTGTGCATACATGTAAGAGAATTTTGCACATACTTAGTAGTTAACAAGTGTCATAAATGTGCATTCCAGGTGTTGTTTTCACTGTTATTGAGCAGAGAAACATTATTGTCTGTATTCACAATACAGTATGCATAAAGTGCATATCAGTTGGAAGCAACTTCTCTCAGTCTATCATTAGCGAGGTTTACAATTTGTTCAAATGCTGTTAAAATGAGAACATCAACATCATTATTTATTTTGATTTCATCTTGGTAGTTCTTCACTGGAAAGATGCAGTTCAATGGCACCCCAATCATATCACTGCACACTTGCATCTATAGAAAAGGTAAAAAAAAACAACAACAAAAAAACAGAGATGATTCTACAAATATCAGGCAAACTCAGTATTCAAAAATTCAGTTGGAAGCAGCTTCTCTTAGTCTATCATTAGCAAAGTTCACAATTTGCTCAAATGTTTTTAAAATGAGAACATCAGCATCATCATCTATTTCTATCTCATCGTTTTAGTTCTTCAGTTCATTGGCACCCCAATCTTCTCACAGCACAACTGCATCTAAAGAAAGAGAAGAGGTAAAAAAAAAGAAAGAAGAAGATGACTACAAATATCAGACAAACGCAGTATTCATAAATTATATTTACATTAAATGGCATGATCTACCATCTCTTTGATCCTCTTGTTGGCGTATACCTTCTTTAGGTCTTTTTTCACCAGTGAACATACTTCATCCACTTTAGTCATGACGATCACTTGAGGAATTCCTACAATGATAGAATAAGTGGTCTATGAAATGGTTCAACTTTTTCTTGTTGTCTTAAAGGGGGTCCTATTATGCTCTTTTACAAAGTCTTTATTTTGTTTTGGGGGTGTACTAGAACAGGCTCTCATACTAGGTTGTTCGAAAAACACATTATTTTTCACATATTTCAAAACACAACCATATGCTGATATCCCCCAACACAAACTGATAGCAACATCTCAAACCCTTATGCAACAAGCATGTTGCCCTTAACCAATGGCCAATCAAATATGTTGCCAAAACCCACATAACCTGTAGCAACAATTGTGTTGCTTTTAACAGATGACCTAATGAATATGTTGCCAATACCTTAAAATTTTAAGTAACATGTTCTCAATAACACCAGATAGAGATAGCTCTGGAACAAGCATGTTCCCAACAATACAGCTATAACTTAAGAACAAGCATGTTCCCAGTAATGACCAGGTAGCTTAATTAAGAACAGGCATATACCCATATGACTAGACAGCTTAAGAACAATCATGTTCCCAATAATGACCAGGAAGCTTAAGAACAAGCATATTCCCAATACGACTAGATAGCTTAAGAACAAGCATGTTCCGATTACGACTACAGCTTTTAGAACAAGCATGTTCCAATAACAACCAGATAGCTCTGGGACAAGCGTGTTCCGCATCGAGACATGTCGAATCCAAAGTTAGCTTCAATTCCTGCCTCCTGAGATACCTCATCTGGCTGATATTTAAAGGCAGAATAGATCTCCTTCACTGCCTTGATACCCACAATCCTGTGTGTTCCATCCCATGATGGTTGATCAAATAAATCACTGAATATTCACCAAAGCTCGTTCTATTTTGTTGTAGATCACTGAACCATTAAGCTGCCTCAGAAGCATGTCCGATATCAGTTTCATGAGTTACCTTCATGAACAAACACCGCCCGCGAAGCCACTGGCCGACAGGCGGCGAGGCAGCATGTCAGCAGCCCAGGCCCTCGGATGCAGACGACTTCAACTGAACAACGACCGTTTACCATTTTCTCTTGGAGCTGCCAGATTTATAAAAGAAAGATACAGCTTTACGATTCTCTCCAAAAACAGCCGAGCTCCTGGAGGCGAGCCCTGGGCGGAGCTGAAGAATCACGAGGACTTACGGGGTGACTGGCAACGAACATAGACATTGATGCAGTTTTACAGCAGTTCCTAGTCATGACCGGGATCTTTTATCGCTGGGACTGCTCCGTCTTTCAGTACCAAACGATGTGCAAATCCAGTGTCAGAATGTACCTTGTTATAAACATTTGTCACCGAAATGACGGAAACAAACAAACGCGCTTGAGAAACTCCGTTGCTGCCCTGGAAAAACAAATTGCATCCACCGTTCACATACACTGAATAAAATTATATTTTCCTCGCATCCAAAAACACACATCTTCAGAGACATTAGGCTTGTTCGACTTCATGCAGCGCTGCAAATATCAGCTGCCTCCTGTCAAAAGCAATGCATTCTGGTTAGAAAATTCGTCCGAATTTGATCGGTGCTGCAGCCGCCTTACAATCCCATGTGCCATCAAAGTACCGCGAGAGCAAAACGAGACCAGCCGCCTAGGTCAGGCACTGCGAAAGCCTTGATATGACACTATTCTCGTTGGTTAGAAAAAGCATATACCCCCACTTTATTGGTAAAGTTATTTAAATAGCATATGCTAATGTTGAACTTATTCATGAACAGATGGCGCTGTATTGATGACTTCCGTAACCATGAAATAAATGCGTTAAGTGGCGCACTCTTGCTCTCGCTTGGGTCACTGAGTGCGTGCTCGCGCATAAGTATCCAACTCTTAACAGTGTAAATAACTCAGAATGCATGAAATGACATTAGACCCCGTTAAGCGCAGCATATTGCAGCGACAAGCGTTTTGCCAGTGACAACCTAGAAGTACCTCACATTCGCATAAACTAGCACTAGCTGAAAACAACTAAATGAGCCTAAGCAACACTGATAGCTTTAGCAACACGCATGTTGCAGATAACCTGAGAGCATTAAATGGAACTTAGCTTGTGAAGATGTTCGAGACAGTGAAACATGTGGTACTGCACTGTAAACCATGATTATTACCATCCCAACCTCCCTCAAAAATCACAATAACTCATGAGCTTTAGTTCTGATAATATTATTTTTAATTGTTGAACGTTTTCTTTTTAAAGTACAGATTACAAATCTTGACCTCTCTGATGCACTAGCTTAAAAAAGGGCATCACCACAGTCCCCCGGGGATTTTGTATCATGGCAAAACACACACATATTGAAAAGCAAAAATTAGCAAGTACACTAGCAGTCAAAAGTTTTTGAACAGTAAGATTTTTAATGTTTTTAAAGTCTCTTCTGCTCACCAAGCCTGCATTTATTTGATCCAAAATACAGCAAAAGCAGTAATATTGTGATATTTTACTACTTAAAAT
>NW_015648616.1:136748-137295 GCF_001515625.1 Sinocyclocheilus rhinocerous
GTCACATAATCCTTCAGAAATCATTCTAATATGCTGATAAACATTTTATGATATTATTTTCAATATTTAAAACAGTTGAGTACATTTTTTCAGGATTCTTTGATTAATAGAAAGATCCAAAGTCCACACTATACCATTCAAAAGTTTGGAGTCAGTATATATATATTTTATATATACTGGGGGAAGAAATTATAGAAATTACTACTTTTATTTAGCAAGGATGTTTTAAATTGATCAAAAGTGATGATAAAGACATTTAGAATGTTACAAAATATTTCTATTTCAGATAAATGCTGTTCTTCTGAACTTTCTATTTATCAAAGAAACCTGAAAAAATTATACTCAGCTGTTTTAATCATAATAATAACAACAACAACAATAATAATAATAATAATAATAGTTTTGTGAGCAGCAAATCAGAATATTAGAATGATTTCTGAAGGATCATGTGACTGGAGTAATGATGCTAAAAATTCAGATTTGTCACAGGAATAAATTACATTTTAAAATATATTCAAATACAAAACAGTTATTTTAAATAGTAAAA
>NW_015648616.1:137761-138063 GCF_001515625.1 Sinocyclocheilus rhinocerous
TGTTTTTGCTGTACTTTGGATCAAATAAATGCAGGCTTGGTGAGCAGAAGAGACTTCTTTAAGAAACATTAAAAATCTTACTGTTCAATAACTGTTGACTGGTAGTGTAAATAAAATACAGTAAAAATGAGTTTGTGGTGTTGTGTTAAATTTCAGTCATTTTGACAGTAAAAGTTGACAAGCTCTCCGATGAGAAACAGCAGGATGGGATTCAGCCTGCACCCTCTTTCCAAAATCCCACCCGATCTGTGACTTTTGTGCATTTGGTGCCACAAATGTTGACTGTCTGAATGAACCTGCAA
>NW_015648617.1:0-595 GCF_001515625.1 Sinocyclocheilus rhinocerous
CATTCAGAATTTGGTATTTAAATAAGGTTTAGGGGACTCAGTTATACACGGGGGACATTTCTACATTGTTTTCTACATTGTAACAATGGCCACCCCTGCTCCAAAGATGCCTGAAACAAGAGCGATGTGTGTAACACCGCCGAGAAGTTCTATTGAAACGGGTGAAGATACGCACCGGGAAAGACGTGGTCCGGCAAAGATTGGCCGTGAATATGAAGATTTTGTGAAGCAAGATTTCTCTGTGTCTGATGAACGCATGGGAAGATTTGTGTTTGACAAGACGCAGCAGACTGTGAAACTCTACGTTTTGGAATCTTACGAGGAATATACATCCGAATGTAACCACCTGCTTTTGACCGCCGTAGACTGGGCGTACTTTTACAATCAAATTTGGAGAGAATTTAATTATGGTGGAAAAATTTGGTACTTTTTCCAGTGGGACGGTGCCACACGAGGTGAGGTACCGTGCGACGAAGCCACCAGAAAACATATACATATCAGCCTGTTGGAACAAAACGTTTCATGACCAAAATTATCTTATGCTGGTAAATAAACGTCGGGAAGACTCTGAAACAAACTTTTTGTCTCAAAGCAG
>NW_015648617.1:1128-3108 GCF_001515625.1 Sinocyclocheilus rhinocerous
CCTCCACTTTTGAGTGCAACGCCCCCATCTCAACAACTAGCCAACAGTCAAAACGTAGAAACAAGACCTCTCCCCCCAACAATTTATTTCGCTCGAATGTACAACGCTATACAAAATGTCCGTCATTACTTCCTCGTGACTTCAGCTACGCTACATATCTATAAGCGAAGAGCGGCCATTCTCATAAACTCTGCTGTTATTGCCTACTTTTCCTAGATCTGCGAACCATACCGGTTGGATACATGTTGCAACATCTTATGGATCAAAATGTTATCTACACGAACTGACAGAATCGGCTTCAACAATCCAATTTGTCTGATCCTGAAGCACTCTGCAATTTTTCCAGAAATTCAAAGCATTGTGGCCTGGACCGTTGTGGATTAAAACAGTCAATCCAGATTCAAGGAAACGGCTACAACATTATCGATTAGGAGACAACGTTTACATCTTGGAACGAATACGCAAAAGCTGATGGAGCGTGACCGGAATTCTGGCGCTGCTGCGGATGAGCAACTGGAGTGCGGCTGCGCCGTGGGGGAAAACGTGTCCTGTAAAAGACGTCATACCCTCTATGTTTAAACAACGTTACAGAGAGCAAATGATTGATCTGATGCGTAAGATCATTGACGATGCGTCCGATCCGAATCATGATCGTACGTGGGATTCCAAGCGTGAAACAAATCTCAAAAATGAGATGGACGTTGTAAGAAGCCTGAAAAATAATCCATGGCCCGATTTAACGAGCTTGTATAAGACCGGCAAAGAGCCAATCTGTGTAACTATCAGAAAAATTCTGGATGTGATGTCTGAATGTAGCGATGAGATGTACATTGACGAGGTTCTGTGTCTGTGTACGTGTGTAACGGATTTATGTGTGATGCTGATCTCAAAACATTATAGTTCCATGATATGTGAAATTATTGAGACGCTAGTCAATTTCATATTACACAAAAACATGTTGGCATGCAGAGATTTTCTTTTCTGGCTAGATAACCTGTAATGTCATCACTATTGTTTGTAATAACAATTTGATCATTTTCTTCATATAATAAAAGGTAAATAAAAGGTTGAATCACTTTATATACTCATTATCCTTTTCTCAGAGTTCAATTTTTGAAAAATAAGAATGGTGAAACTCCGGTGGACAAATTAAAACAGAAAGAACTAACAAAATCATGGAGACATAAAATCGTTCTGGTTTAATAGTGTACCGTGTAACGCCGTGAAAAACTTTGCGGTTTATTGTTCACTACGGTGTGACGAGGCCTAGCGCAGTAGCGCTTTTAAACACTAGGATAAGGTTTAGCAATAAAAAAAAGAAAATCTAGCAATTTTAGGCGAAAAAGTTAGAACAAGCATTTGTGTTGTTAGGCTGTATTGTTCTTATTGTCTCTATAAAGATTTGGACGTTTATTAATTTATGAACGCTGTTACAGAATTTGTCTTAGTGACATTCAATGGAATATTTTATTAAAAGATAACGCTGATGACTGTTTGAGTAACACTCTGTCAAGTGTTCGCCCAACTATCGGAAACCTGTAACTTTATTATAATTATTTAAAAATGCATATAAGCTTCATGCCTGACACTTTTGTAACTGACTAATATTTAAGCTAAACAAACATTTGCAGTTGTGAAACATTAAGAGAATTAAGAGATGTTAAAAACTGCTTAGCACAGTTTTAGATTAAACACTCGTGTAGAAGGACTTTCATTTAATTATCGTATACTGTATTTGTTCTTGTTTTCCTGCGAACACTCGCCGCATGTTTGACCACAATGACAAAGGTATACAGCTAGTGGGGCAGACCATCAAAATCGACATTAAAACTTCCACAATAGTTTAGAAGAGAGGATTTCAGTATTAGGTATTTTTTATACTGAATGGTGTACTTGTTTATCCTAAACTGCAGTGGCCAAGTGACCAAGAGAGGAGCATGAACATTTTGACATTGCATGGGCCATTTTATTGAACCCCAT
>NW_015648617.1:3175-14728 GCF_001515625.1 Sinocyclocheilus rhinocerous
ACTATGTTTTTTTCTTGGAAATACATCTGAAAAAACGCGGTCGTCTTATATTCAGGGTCTAGACTTTTACATGTCAATAATACACCCACAACAATAGGTGGTGCCAAATACGCATAAAATTAGTGTGCCATGAAATACGTAATGTAATGGGTGTTGTAAAGATCGCGAGTAAAAACTAAAGAAGCAGAAAACCTTACAGCTGCATGAGTCGTGACTGTCACGTTAGCCTGATGGGACCAAACTCCCTTTGTGATTTTGAAACGTAAGACTGTACCCAGATTTGAAGACTACAGTAAGATTTAACTTCTACTGTTAATAAGATATTGGTGGGCTACTATTAGATGGATAGCCTAAATGTCCTAATTCAAATGGGCTACCTGTTTTGTTTTTTTAATGGTATATCAAAAAGTGTATATTTTTTAAATGTGATTGTTGGTACATTTTACCAGTTTTTACCATACTTTCAAAACAAAAATTAAAATAGGAAAAATATGCAATATGAAAATAATTGAACACAAAATGTGTTTTACTGAAAAAAAAAACAAGATTTGGTTTTTAAAAAACCTTTTTCCAAAACGTACATCTGGAAAAAGGGGGGGTCGTCTTATAATCAGGGTCGTCTTATATTCGGGCCAATACGGTACTTAAAACAAAATAATGATGACAAAATAATATAAATATAATGCTAGATAAATTTCCCATGGATCAAATCGGGGCAAATACATTGAATTACCAAATATGATTAAAATATGCAAGCAGACACTGTTAAAACGGCGATCAAGAAATTAACCGATAGGCCTATAGCCTACCCTTGAAAAAACATGCATAATTTTCAATGTCAACAGAATTTAAATGCAAAAAAAAGTGGCCAATATAAGTGATCAGAATAAGCAACGTTAAGTATTTCACACTAGTTAATGCACACACCATGACAGTCAAACGGTGTCATTCATTGATGTATACTGTATGTCAATCCGAAAAAAAAAATTTTACAACAACAATAATGCTCTTACCTTCGTGACGCTCTATAACAGTGTTTCTCAACCCTGGTCCTGGGCGCCCCCCAGCACTGCACATTTTGTGTGTCTCCCTAATCAAACACACCTGATTCAACTCATTAGCTCATTAAAAGAAACTCCAGGACCTGAAATGGGTGTCAGATAAGGGAGACATACAAAATGTGCAGTGTTGGGGGGCACTCAGGACCAGGGTTGAGAAACACTGCTCTATAATTTCACACAGAACTAGAGGAAGTCTTTCGTGAAGTTCATATTGAACATAATACAGAACTTTGCACAGTCAAAACTAACAAGTCCAGCAGCTTTCAAGGATATACCAATATGGACCGTTTAAAAGATAAAAGACAGGATCGTATAGATCAGTGGTTCTCAAACCTCTCCATGAAGTACCCCCAGCACTGCACATTTTGTATGTCTCCCTATATCTGACACACCCACTTCAGGTCTTGCAGTCTCCACTAATGAGCTGATGAGTTAAATCAGGTGTGATAGATGAGGGAGAGGGAGACATACAAAATGTGCAGGGCTGGGGGTACTCCAGGACAGGTTTGAGAACCACTGGTATAGATATAAATAGATTTTGATTAAATAATTTAACTGTACTCTGATTTCGGAGTTGCAGTGGTATTACGATGTTGCGTGTTTGCGTCATAACCCGCTGCATACTGGATCAGCAAATTATAGTTAATCAAGGAGGTGAAGAAAGCAAACGGACCAAATGATCAAAATGTATATATAGTTGAGTTATATGCTATCATGATGGCATTAGAATTAGAAAGGAGGACAAAATAAGTAAAGTTTTAATTGGAAGTGATTCATTGTCAGCACTGTACAGTCTCAGGACAGGTATGTCCAATAGCCGGTGAGGAAAGCAAACGAACCACGAATGATCTGAACGTGTATACAGTCGAGTTATATGCTATCATGATGGCATTAGAATGGATTAGAAAGGAGGACAAAATAAGTAAAGTTTTAATTGGAAGTGATTCATTGTCAGCACTGTACAGTCTCAGGACAGGTAGGCTATGTCCAATAGCCGTCAGGACCTGTTGCAATATTGACAACATAGCCTATACAAGAGTAAAGGAAAAATGTAATGAGATTCGACTGATTTGGACCCCAGCTCATATAGGCATTTTGGGCAATGAGAGAGTGGATAAATTAGCTAAACAAGCAATTAAAAAAGAGAATATTGAAGTACATATAAAGATGTCAAAATCTGAAGGGAAAAGTCTCCCCCCATTCACTGCATGGTTTCGTCCCGCCCTACATAGCCTAGAGTCACGAGTGAGATCAGATGGTAAACTGTCAAATTAGAGATGTCTTCGAGTTCGAGGGATCAGAAAACAAGAAACTAAGGGCCCACGCACTTTTGGGCCCCCTAGAGATCTGTTTTATTAGTAGTAACAGTAGTAGTAGTAATGTAATAGAAATTATAAATGTATCTACCAAAGAGTTACAAATAAAACAAAATTACGGCTTATTTCTGCATTTCCAGCTAAATTATCTCCCCCCATTCACTGCATGGTTTCGTCCCGCCCTACATAGCCTAGAGTCACGAGTGAGATCAGATGGTAAACTGTCAAATTAGAGATGTCTACGAGTTTGGGTGGGGGGGGGCAAACCGAGCCAGACGATTTGGTCAGTCGCACTTTTAAACACATTTTAGTTTTGCTATAGAAAATCTACAAATTCACAATCTGATTACATAGATTACATAGAGCTTCTATTTTGCCACACTAAACTTAGAAATAAACACGTTGAAAATAATAGGGTAGACTGAGTACAGTAGAGATACTTTCTGCTTTTTTCATCGCAACACAAAAACTAGATGCCGAAATGAAGTGATTTTTCACATATTTCTTTTGCTTATGTACTAAAATATCATAAACTAATAATTGCCATAAGTTGTTGATATTTTCCACAATTAGCTCATAAACATAAGGTGCATTTTTGTCTCAACTGTACCCATATAGGGAAGTTGAAACAGTACCATGGTACAGTTGAGACACCCATTCTTAATGCTCTAAAGCTGGCTAACCATTTATTGCAAATGTAATAAATTACAGTTGTGCAATTTTTATTTATTTGCTTTATTTAATTCAGATTCAGTTAAACAATATAGGAACAACATATTTAACACTGGAAAAGATATGGCAAACAGTACAAATGTAAACATAACAGTAAAAATAACAATGTAAATTGTCATGGAAAACAACAAAAACAGAAACAAAAATAAAGTCCACTCACTGACTACATTGCCTAACACACACACACACACACACATCCTTGCATTTGTGGTTTACGGGGACTCTCCATAGGCGTAATGGTTTTTATACTGTACAAACTGTATTTTCTATCACCCTACACCTAAACCTACCCCTTACAGAAAACTACTGGCAATTTCATAAAACACAGTTTTGTATGTTTTTTAAGCCTGTTGTTTTACGGGGACACAGGAAGTGTCCTCATAAACCATGTTTATGCTGTAGTACCCATGTCATTATACACATTTGTGTTCTCATAAACCATATATACCAGTACACACACACACACATACACACACACACACACACACACACTCTCTCTCTCTCACACACACACACATACAGGTATTTCTAACATTATAGTGACATTCCATAAGCAAAAAATTTAACAAAATTTTCACATAAGGTTAGAATTTACTGGTATTATACTTGTGGGGACATCTGGTCCCCATAACGTAGGTAATACCAATACACACACACAGTCTCTGAATATGCATTTTATTTTCTGATGTAACTGTTACTGCATACATAGGATATAAAGTGTGTGTCAACTGTACCCACTTTACCACCTTGTATATTTCACAAAATGCTATGTTATCCTTTTAACATTCATGTTAGAAAATATGTCCATTAATAATAGACATTTGAAATATCACAAATATAATTTTTTTAAACATAATTTGCGTAGCATGTGTGTAAATGTGACTTTTAACCTATTATCATAACACCGTACAACTAAACAGCATGTGACGCAATAGGACACCTGTCTGGGTACAGTTGATACACAGTGTCTCAACCGTACCCCACTGACATACTCGCATAGATAGTTTCTCTAGATTATGCAAAGACCTTGCATGGCACAATATCATAAAATAGGTCTATTTTTAGAGCACAGAGTAACGTTTGCAATGATATATGTGAAGTTTAACAGTCATAAAAGGATAATAAGCTATTCATTGTGGAAGGGACATGGTGAAAAAAAAAACTTTTGCCGATATCTTTGGAGTGGAAGGACGCACACCTTTCAAATTTTCCACGATCAAAGAGAATGCTAATACGCATGTGTGGAGCAAAAATCAACTGTACACATGTCCCAAATGTACTCAGTCTACCCTACACAATAAACATGTCTATCAAAATGATCTCAAAGGAGGCTTTTATTAAGCAAGTCAAGGAGTGAATTACTCATCCACTGTTAAAAAAATACTTTAGCTGGGTTTCCACAGGCAGGGTCACAATTATCTACAGTGTATGAAGCTAAAGGTTTTTGGGTTAAGGTTCATAATGTAGAACATTTTTAACATTGTATGCTGTATGGGCATAGGTAGCTAGCAAACAAGGAATACGTTGCTATGGGGTATCCTATTTATTATTTTAGGATTTTTTTGTTTGCCCCAGTGAAGCATTTCTATTAATATAACTGATTAAGTAGTCAAACTCATTCCATATCAGTAGAATAGTGTGGTACAGAAAGTCTATGTCCATAAAACAGGTTCTGAATGAATTATGCTACTGATACCTAATGGTCAAAAGCAACAGCAAAATTAATAGGTCAATATTATTAAATTGCAGACAAAGATTTTGAATAGGTTGGCTTGTACACTATATTGCCAAAAGTATGTTTGGGCAATATAGTGTATGTTTGGTGCAGTAGGGGTCCCAACCTCATATTCTTTCATAGGGCCCAAAATTGCTAGTGGCACCCCTGTGTATGCCATTCAAAATAAAGTTGGTACAGAGAGAAACTGGGGAGGGACTAGGAGAGAAGAAATAGTGATGACAAGATTAATTTAAACAGAAATACGCTATTAAAGTTTGTTTACATTGCAGTTTGTTTACATGCATTTTACCTTGTCGTGGCTGTTTTCAGGCAGAACCTTTAATGTTGTCATATCACACAACTGTATAACACAATTCTGTGTCATTTCTGAATGGATCGAGCGATTTGTGCTGTTTATCTCTTATAAATCGTGGCGGAAGCGCAGCGCTGTGCGGGAGACGGATCCCGCTCAGCTTTAACGCGTGGCTGGCGGATGCACCGGGTAGCGCCGCTTCACACTTTTGGAGTACTTGCTTTTTGCAGTTTCGCGTGGGCTGTAATTTAAAAACAGCGCCTAATATGAGGTCTCCCTCGCTTCGGCGATCGACCCACCGGGAATGTCCCGGTGCTCCCGATGGCCAGTAGCTACATCTGGCTTACATGAACTTCCTCAAGAAATTAATTAGTAAACATAATTTACGAAAAGTAACCCGCCAAATTGGCTAGTGATTTGACAGCGTTACCCGCCACAGCTGGCGGGTGTTTATTTCAAACCCTGCATATATTTAATTTTAAATTGCAGAAGTTATGAAGAACAGAGGAGAAGTATGATGGAAGAATTAAGAAGAGATTGGCAGGGGCAGGTATTAAGGATATACTGCAAAGTGGTGTGATTAGACAAAGCAGGAAAAAATATTTGTAATTTCTTAATTAGAACGTGTCTTATGAGGAGAATATGATCGCGGAAAACAAGCTGGAGGAAATAAACTGGAATAACGTCTCAGGAGAATAATCCAGAAGATGGCGGTAATGCAACGCTCTTGGATGCAAGCCGCCGTTAAACCTCAAAGAAGAAGAAGAGGAAGTATCCCGCTGCATTGTGGGTGAGAGACAAAAGCGGAGCCGCGCCATTTTTTTTGTGTGTGTTCCGAACTGAAATCAAAAAGCTGCGTTTGGTGACGGTTTGAATCATTTTCTCCTGTTGGTTTAGAAGACAATAACGAGTTATTGTTAAAAATGGGACGAAAGAAGAAGAAGCAATTGAAGCCCTGGTGCTGGTATCCTTTTCATTTACCAATGCGGCCTGTTCAGTGCCGTTACAGCAGCGTGATCGTGAATTTGAGCGCATGCTGTCAGTTTCACATTGCAGTCATTTATTACATGTCAGAAGAAAAACAGAAACCTTTATATTTCATATTGGTGCCTTTTCTTTTCTTAATGCCATTTAGTAAATCTTGTTCATTAGGGTTAAGGGCGTATTTTTGACAATAGCTGTGTCTCGCTTTCGCATCAGACAGCGTATTGGGCATCATAGGCGCTTTCTGGGCTGTAATCATCTATAACCGCAGTCAGATGCTTATCTCACTATTATCAGCACATTTATTTGTTCTTTACGCTGCAGTTCGATCTGAAGCTCTTGTATTTCTTTCTCTTCATAACGTTCTCTCCTCTTCCTCAGTGTGATCCTTAATCAGACTTCCAGGTATTGCAACAGAGATTTCGATGATGAAAAGATTCTCATTCAGCACCAAAAAGCCAAACATTTCAAATGTCATATATGTCACAAGAAGCTGTACACCGGTCCTGGATTAGCCATACACTGCATGCAGGTATGGACAGTGGTGATGTGTTTACTGATACATTTGCTTTGACGTTTGGTAAAGGTTGTTGAGCTATTTAATCTGTATTTTAAAGGTGCACAAAGAAACAATAGACGCAGTTCCTAATGCTATACCGGGAAGAACAGACATAGAACTGGAAATCTATGGCATGGAGGGTATTCCAGAAAAAGACATACAAGATCGGAGAAGAGTACTTGAACAAAAGTCACAAGGTATGGTCTTATATTTCTTAGACAAACTAATTTGTGTAGAAACTATTTATAAGATTATTTGTGACAGAAATATAAACTTGTTTTGTTATCCGAGCAGAGAGTCAGAAGAAGAAGCAGGACCAGGATGATTCTGATGAGGACGATGATGATGATGAAGCTGGACCTTCATCATTTCAGCAGCCTGCTTCTCAGCCTCAGGCTGCGTACATGCCCCCAATGACCCAGGCGGGCATGCATCCTGGTCCTCAGGCCCAAGGCATGCCACGTGCTGGCTATGCAGGTGTGCATGTCAATAGTTTAAAATAGCAAAGTAGTTTAAATACTTCTCAAACAAAAGTGTGCCCCATTAATACTGCATATCTCTTCCTAAAGGCATGCCACCTATGTTGACTGGCATCCCACCAATGATTCCTGGGATGCCACCAGTAATGCCAGTCATGCTACCTGGGTAGGTCTTAATTTTCAGTTACAGAATTACAAGCTGATATATTATATGGTCCAGTGATTTATCTTTGGTCCTGTTTTGCATAGCATGATGCCAATGAGAGGAATGATGCCCCCAGGTCCAGCAATGCCTCCGATGATGCCCGGCATGCCACCAGGTCAGTGTTGTTAACAATTATTGGTGATAAATTACTTAAAGCCCAGTTCATATTAATAATAAACAGTCATTATGTTTATTGTTGCACTGAAATTAATTTATCGAAACCAAACTTAAAGTATGTATGTTGGTAATAGGGTATTTAAACTCTTTGTGCTGTTCAGGTTGTCTTATTCTCAGGTAAATTAAACTGCTTTATTTGATTAACAGTTTTGGTCAATTATTTTTTAGCCCTGCAAAACTATTGTGGCCAAGCATTGATTTTGCTGTTTCAACTGGATATTTTTGTTTGTCAAAATTTTGGTGCATGAGTAATTGTTTGTGTAAGCATAGTGGTTTCGTTATTGATAATAGGCATTTTTTACATCAGCTTGAGAAAAAAAAAATGCTAGTCAACCGGTTGTGGTAGTTGATCATTTTCTTGTTTTTAGGAATGCCACCTCATGTTGCCAGGCCTGGCATGCCTCCTATGGCACCTGCAGCCCCTATCACTGCTCCTAGAATGGCCAGCAGACCAGCTGTACCTGCCACACAGTCCGCTGCATCCAAACCTCTCTTCCCCAGCGCTGTGCAGGTACTGAATATAGAACCAGACTTATTTGCTGAGTATGTGTAGCCACTGTTTGTGAATAAATAAACTTAAGGGATCATCAAAAAAGGTATTGGATTTAAAGAAACAATCAAAAGTTAGTAGTCATTGTATTAGACAAGTTTTTTTTCTTTTGACAAATACAGTGCCAGTAAAGGACAATAGCTAGTGTCACAGCAAAATAAGAATTTGTATGTTTAAGGTTACGATAACTTGCAATTGGAGGAGTACCCTTATAGAGATAACGTTATACCTTATCTTCCACTAAAAAGTGGTCAGTTTGAGGGTGCTGCCCTAGTGACAAGTTGTTCTACGCCCAAAGGTGCAGTTTTTGTGAGAATATATGGTAAAGGGTCTGTATCTTCTTTTTCTGTAAAAACAGATCTTGCCACTAAAGAGACTAACTGAATAAATTCAAGGTTCAGTTTTCTTAGGGAGTCAAAGGAAACTGTTATTGTTATCCTTTCTCTCTGTGCTTCAGATGGGGACTGGTGTTGCGAGCCCCAGCGCAGCCCCTGCGAGTGCAGAGACACAGTCTGCCTCCTCTAAGCCTCTGTTCCCTAGCTCTTCCCAAGTACGCACTAGTTTGTGTGCTTCTCTTTACATCAGCACAACATGCAGATCAGACATGCTTGTCTCTGTCATTTAGTAGATATGCACATGCATATAAAGCTGTGTTGATATTTAGGTAGATATTTAGTTGGTTGGTGTTTTGATTCATTTCTTCATGCATGCATATGCTTTTTGCATTGGGCATGTTAAATATACATTATTTGTAATTGTCTTATTTTAAACAATTTTTTTGTGGCAAAGAGTTTTTGTACTACCTATAATACCCTCTTTGGACTCAGTGTTGCCAGATTGGAAACGTCCAGGCATCGTACCAGAAACTCAAAATTATCGTATTTGGAAGAAAATTATCATACACAAGTCAAACATACAGAATACAGTTATTTTTCTACCAACAACTTTTTGACACGACCTGCAGATTACCACAATAGATAAATAAGTAGGCGTATCTTAGTGGAAAGGACCAAACTCCACCTCTGAGTCACTGTCATTGGAAGCCTGTGTGTTGCCAGATGTTGAGGGTGGGGGTCCTTTTGTGGTACAGATTTTATGCCTTCGTGGACCGCAACATACTGCTCATTGACTTAAAAGCAGGGCACCCTCCCGCATTCTTAAAGGGTCATTAAACCCCAGACTACTTTTTCTGAGATTTTAGCAGAGGTGTTTGTGTTTCACATAATAGAAGACAATGTTAGCATCTGATCATTTTAACTGTTAGAGAAAACTGGTTAATTTTAAGCTTTTTCGCGCTATTTTCATCTTCCGGGTTTAAAATCTACATCGTGTTGACGTCACAATTTGTGACGTGGCAAAGGACGATAGTTCATCGATGACGCGTCGGTGTCTATTAAATTATGCATGAGACTGCGCGTTCTTATCGGTTCTTATCCTATGAGAAGACGCTTCGCATAATTATTTACAACAGCATGTGCTGATTTGCTATGACAGACGCTTCAGACAGTGAGATGACATCGCGCACATTAACCGAGAGAAACATTCATGGATCGGAGGAGAGTGTTGTTTTTTTTTTGCTTTGTAATAAGAGTTCGGCACAAACGCGATTCATTCATTTAGTGAGTGTAACCGTTTTTACAGCTCCGTGACACAACCCGTCAAAAGCCTTATATAAACGCCGCAGAATAAGCCTTAAATATTATCAGAGGTGCAACAGCGCGTTCATACATGTTTTCGATGGAGAGTGCAAATGGCTGTGCATTTATTTGTGTTTTTAACTCGATGGGAGTGAAATTAAACTGTCTGAACACGAAGCTGTGTGTGTTGTCTGTCTCCCCTCTTCCCCCTCCACTCTGCTGCGCACCACGACCACTTTTTTAGCATTTTTTTTAAACTGTGGTGAGAACTAACCAGTGCTGAAACGGGGTTTCATGACCCTTTAACACACTCTAAGGTGTGCACAATCAATGAGTATAAGAAGCCTTATGATTAAAGCCACCATCATTTGAAGTGTCACAAAATTCTGAAATTATCGTATGTTATGGGATGTTTTTCATTATTGATCATACATCGTACAGAGGTCAAGATTATAGTACAAATACTATAATTATCGTACATCTGGCAACACTGTTTGGAGTTTAGAGGTTATGTAGATGATGATGATTTGGCAGTGTGCACTGTGATTGGGGGAGGACCTTTCACTTAATTGCGAACAATTTGAAAACGTTGCTTTAATTTCAGGCGCAGCAGACGGTATTAGGACTGTCATCAACCACCTCTGATTCTCCTAAGGTGACATTCCCAGCCTACACCCAGCCTTCCTCCACTCCCTCTGTTGCTGCCTCCTCCAGCACTGTGGCCAAGCCCCCTGCCACAGTCACAAGTAAGCCAGCCATCCTCACCACCTTGATTGCTGCCATTGTGTTGCTGCACCCTGATGAGGATATCTCGCTGGTGAGTGTTTGAGTTTTGCTCTAACTACTTTTTTTGACAGTAAGTAATTGTGAATGCATTAACTGGTATTATGAAATATTGCTGAAGCACAAATGAAAGAGTTAGCTGATGTTGTGAGAATACATGCAGTCCAAAGTGTGTTCTTGTTACTGCACGTGTCTGATTTCATTGTCATTGTCTTGGCCCCAATTCAGGAAGAGAGACGGGCTCAGCTGCCTAGGTACCAGAGGCTAATCCCTCGGCCTGGGCAGACTGCAGCAGCTGCTGCCTCGGCTCCACCTAGTGGAGCAGTGGGAGGAATGATACCTTCCCAGCAGGTTATACCTCCTCAGCAGCCTGGAATGAGGCATCCCATACATGGTAAGATTGTGTCTGTAAATATTGTATTATAATTACTGTTTAAGGTTAAATTTAAATTAGATTTTATTTTTTATTCAGTTTTTACTCCTATTTATTATTGGTATTTTAAATACACATTTTGAGATTTTTTTCATCATGAGTTTATAAATTGAGCTCAGTTATACACAACACAATAAAATTGCTTGATTTTCCATAAACGCAGTACACATAGCAAGGTATTTTTTTTATATATATATATATTTACATTTAGACATTTAGCAGACGCTTTTATCTAAAGCGACTTACAAATGAGGACAATGGAAGCAATCAAAATCAACTAAAGAGCAAGTCTCAGTTAGCTTAAAGGGTTACGGACACCTTGGCAATTGAATCGCCATTGGCTAGTAAATTTTTTAGTTTACTCGCCAGACTGATATACCATATATGCATGTGTGTGTGTGTTTTAAATATATATATATATATATATAAATATAAATGTTTGTACAATGGCACAGCTTTTTAAATATCTGAAAGTACTACATTCTTAACATCAGTCAGTCAAGCATTATATGATAATCAAGTATTATTTAATGGTAGAACTTTAGTAATTAGAATTAAAACCATGTATGAATGCATATTAGTCATTTTAACTGAACTTAGGACTGGT
>NW_015648617.1:15143-16183 GCF_001515625.1 Sinocyclocheilus rhinocerous
TTGACAGTTTGTGGTGTGGCAAATTGTGCACTGAGGTTTGTAATTTTATTAATGAAGAACGTGGCAAAGTCGTCAGCTGTTAGAGTTGATGAAGGAGGGGGAGGAGGAGGACAAAGGAGCGAGGAAAATTTTTAAAGAGCATGCGAGAGTTAGACGAATTGTTAATTTTGTTATGATAGTATGTCCTTTTAGCAGTGGAGACATTAGCAGAGAATGAAGAGAGGAGTGATCGATACACATTAAGGTCAGTAGGATTTTTGGATTTGCGCCACACCCTTTCAGCAGCCCTGAGCTTAGAATGATGCTCACGAACATCAGACAGCCAAGGGGCAGAAGGGGTGGTACGGCCTGGCCTGGAAGACAAGGGGCAGACAGTGTCTAAAGATGTAAGAGTGGAGCAGAAAGTATCAGTAGCACTGTTAGCATCAAGAGATGCTAACTGTTTAGGGGGAGGAAGCGAAGATGAAACCATAGCAGATAGCCGGGAGGGTGAGAGTGAGCGTAGGTTACGTCGAAAGATGACATGTGGAGGGCTATGTGTTGTGTCAGGAACCATGTTGAGGTTGAGTGAGAAGGAAGTGATCAGAGGTGTGCAGTAAAGAAATCAGTACATGATCAGTGGAGCAGTGTCGTGTGTAAATAAGGTATTTTTTAAAATAAAAAAACTTTTTAGACGGTAAATTTTACCATGTCACCGGCCATTGGCAGGTGTGGCAAAAAGTTAAATTTAGGCTCTGCTTATGTCCCTTGTCTGTGTCCCTGCACTGTGGAGTCGCATGGTAGAGTTGATGGTCTTTACACTCTTTGGTCTTCACACGAGGGCTGCCGCGGTGTACTATCCTTTTTTTATACCCGTTTGACAACGGAAATTGAATTCAGCTGAACACACTTTACTGTTTATCAGAACAAAGGGCTAAGCAAGCGCACGACACTGACAAGGTATGCGATACAGTATGAGACCAAACACAACTTCAGCACATCTCAACACAGTAAACAAAACAAGCGTTTCCTAGCAACAACATATATATATATACACACAC